>NW_006921774.1:199724-205773 GCF_000298275.1 Orycteropus afer afer | reverse complement strand
CCTTTTCTTTGTTGAAGAGCGTCTGTGCAGTCCTTGTGCTTAGTCCGCCATCTTGCCGAACCCAGCCAACCCTTTTGTGAAATAAGTGTTGTTGTTGTTGTTAGGTGCTGTCAGGTTGGTTCCAACTCATATCAACTATGTACAATAGAAAAAACAGGGCCCAGTCCTACCGTCTTCACAATCATTGCTATGTTTGGGCCACTGTATCAATCCATCTGGTCTTCTTCTTTTTTGTTGACCTCTGCTTTTCCAAGCATGATGTCTTTCTCCAGGTACTGGTCCCTTATGACAACATGATCATTCTATCTAAGGCAAAGTCTTACCATTCTCAATTCTAAGGAGCATTCTGGCTATACTTCTTTCAAGACAGATTCATTCCTTCTTCTGGCAGTCCATGGTTGTGATAGTTGGAGCTGTGTGTCAACTTGTCTGGACCCCAGTTCTGTGTGGTTGTTCCCATGATGAGATCGGATGACTGTGTTCTGAGTGGCCAATCTGTTCAAGGGGAGTTTCCCTAGGGATGCGGTCTGCTTCCAGGATATTCAGGGACATCCTGGGAAGAGAGACACTCTTCTGTGGATTGGGATTCTGTTGTGCTGCCTACAACTATCCATGAGTGAGCAGTCCACCGTTCAGCTTGGATCTTGAATTCATCATTCGTTGGAGTCAACAGCCAGTGTACTGCCTGCAAGGCTTGAGCTTCTTGGCCCCTGTGGGGAAAAGCCTCCAGCCTGACATTTGCTCCAGAGACTTTGGACTTGCTGGCTTCTATACATTTGTGAGCCATTTTCCTAAGATAAATTTCTCTCTCTCTTTGTATATATATAAGCTTTGCTGGTTTTTGTTTCTCTAGAGAACCCAGTCTAATACAATGGTATATACAATATTCTTTGCCAACACCATAATCCAAGTGTGTCAGTTCTTCTTTGGTCTTTCTTATTCATTGTCCAGCTTTCATGTGCATATGAGGTGATGGAAAAATACCATGGTTTGGGTTAGGAGCACTTAGTCCTCAAAGTGACATATTTGCTTTTAAACACTTAAAGTGGTCTTTTGCAGTAGATTTTCCCCATGTAATACATTACTTGATTTATTGACTGCTATTTCCATGGGCATTGATTGTGGATTCACGTAAAATGAGATCCTTGACAGCTTCAATCCTTTTTCCATTTATTACGATGTTGCTTATTTGTTCAGTTGTGAGGATTTTTGTTTTCTTTATATTGAGATGTAATCCATACTGAGGGCTGTACTCTTTGATCTTCATCGTTCATCAGTAAGTGTTTCAAGTCCTCTTTACTTTTAGCAAGTAAAGTTGCATCATCTGCATTGCAGTTTACTAATGAGTTTTCCTCCAATTTTGATGCTGCATTCTTCTTCAAATAGTCCAGCTTCTTGGTTATTTGCTCAACATGCAGATTGAATAAGTATGATGAATGGATACTACCCTGACACACTTCTTTCCTAATTTTAAACCACACCGTATCCCTTTGCTCTGTTTGAATAACTACCTCTTGGTCTATTTACAGATTCCTTCTGAGCACAATGAAGTGTTCTGGAATTCCCATTCTTCACAATGTCATCTATAATTTGTTAAGATCTACACAGTTGAATGGCTTTGCACAATCAATAAAACACAGGTAAACATTTTTCTGGTATTCTCTGCTTTCAGCCAACTTCCATCTGACATCAGCAATGATATCCCTTGTTCCATCTCCTCTTCTGAGTCCAGCTTAAATTTCTGGAAGTTCCCTGTTGATGTATTGCTATAATTGTTTTTGAATTATCATCAGTGAAATTTTATCTGCATATAATATTAATGATATTATTTGATAACATCCATATTCTGTTGGATCACCTTTCTTCAGAATGGGCCCAAATATGTGTTGTTTTTTTTTTTCCCCAGTTGGTTGGGAAAAAATATCTTTGCATAGATGATTGAGTGCTTCCAGTGTTGTATTTATTTGTCAAAGGTCAAAGCATCTCAATTGGAATTCTTGGAATTCTGTCAATTCCTGGAGGCTTATTTTTCACCAGTGCCTTTAGTGTAGCTTGGACTTCTTCCTTAAGTACCACTGATTTTCAATCACAAGCCACCTCCTAACTGAACGTTGCCCATTTCATTTTGGTACAGTGACTCTCTGTATTCCTTCCATCTTCTTGTTCTATCCTGCATCATTCAAAATTTTGTCTGTAGAATCCTTCAGTATTGCAACTCAAGGCTTGAATTTTTTCTTCAGTTCTTTCAGTTTGAGAAATGTTAAACATGTTCTTCTCTTTTGGTTTTCTAATTCCCAGTCTTTGCACATTTCATTATAATACGAAGAAGACGAAGGTCTTCTTGAGCCAACAATTGAAATCTTCTGTTTAGCACTTTTATTTCATAAAATAATAATATTTAAATTTAGGGATTAAATGGGATAATACATGTAAAGTACCGGACACGATGTAGGTGTACAATAAATGGTTAGTATTATATAACAAGGTTTGACAAACTATGCATCCTTGGGTTAAATCCAATCTGTGCCTGCTTTTGTAAATAACCTTTTATTGGAGCACACTCTCAAGTGTTTATATGTTGTCTATGGCTGTTTTCACAACTTAAAGGCAGAGTTAAGTAGGTGCAACAGAGACCTATATCCCACAAAGCATAAGCAATTTACTATATGTCCATTTATAAAAGAAAGTTACCAACCCTTTTTATTGTTGTTGTTAGTTACCTTTGAGTTGACTTGGTCTCATGGTGACCCCATGTGTGCAGAGTAGAACTATGCTCCCTAGGGTTTTCATGGCTGTGTTCTTTCAGAAGCAGATTGCCAGGCCTTACTTTGGAGGTGCTGCTAGGTGCCCAGTGCTTAACCATTTGTACCAACCAGGGACTTCACAAATGTCTGTTACATAGTTTTGACATTGTTTACTCTTTGTGACTTTATAAATTTGAATAAGACCTCTTCCCAATCTCCACCTTCCTGATGGCTTTTAAATAGAGGCCTGGGACAGACCCTGCAGCTGTCTCTGTAACTGAGGTCTTCTCTTGCCAGAGCATATCCTTCAGGGGAGGTACGAAGTGCCAGAGAATTAACATCCCTCACAAAAAAAATAAAACCAAACCCACTGCCGTAGAGTCGTATCCAACTCTTAGCGACCCCTCCTTGGGTTTCTGAGGTGGTATCATGGAAGTAGATTGCCCAAACTTCCTTCCGAGGAGTAGCTGGTGGGTTTGAACTGCCAACCTTCTGGTTAGCAGTCATATACCTTAGGCACTATGCTACCAGAGCTCCCTAACACCCTCCCCCCAGCAGCCCTCAATCAGTAACTAACAGGGTATTAATACACTAGCCTCTTTCCTCCATCTCAAGTGTGCCAACTCTGAGGTGTGTGTTCTACACTGGCTCCAAGTTTCCCAGAGAGACTAAACATTACTCAATTGGTAACTTTCTTTCCTTCCCTTTCCTGTCTCACTTCTCCACTTCCCTCAAATCCTTGTCTTAGCTTTGGTTCTGTAAGTAAATGCTTGTTTCCTTCCTTCCACACTTTTTCTCTCTTGGTTCACTATTTGATACCCATCACCACTGGAAACATTATGAGGCAGAGCTCTTCTGTCCAATAAGCCCATTATGAGTCAGAATTGACTTGATAGTAATGTTTTTTTTTTTTTTTTTGGTTTTGCCATCAAGTCAACTCTGACTCATAGTGATCTGTAAAACAGAGTATACAACTGTCCCATAGCATTTCCAAAACTGTAATCTTAATGGAATCAGACTGTGTCATATCTTTCTCCTGAAGAGTGGCTGCTGAGTTTTAATCACCAACCTTTTGATTAGCAACTGAGTGCTATAACAACTGTGCCAGCAGGGCTCCAACATTATTTGATAACTTTGTTGTTTTCTAATGTGTAGGATGGCAGTCAGTAGACACTAGGCAGGCCATAAACATTAAGTTTTTATTGTGGGTGACTACTTCTGTGTACGTGTGGTCTGTAAGAACCAGAGAGAACAGCTCAAAAGGACTAACTCTTTTTTTTTTTTTTTTTTAATTAGGATTTGGGTGAAGATTTACAGAGTAAATTCACTTTTCATACAGCAGTTCACATATACTTTGTCTCATGTCATTGACCAAAATTTACAATGCAGCAGCTCCCCTCCCACTTCCTCCCCATAGTTACCTCCTCCCAGTGAAAAGGACTAACTCTTACATAGAACCACAGACCCACTGATGCAAACACAGTCCTTCTCTGGACCTTCCTGCTTCTGTTGACTGTACCTGAGTGCCCTAGATGCTGAGTGTTCTGGCACCCTCCTGTCTGCGGGTGGCAGGAGAACACTCCTTGGGACTGAACATCGGGGGTAGGAGAAGGAGAGTTGGAGGATGTTTGTGAATCACTGTGAGAGCCTTAGAAGGAAGGGCTTATGTAATAAAGGACTATTTCTGAGCATCCAGCAACACCAAAGTTCTTGCTGGATTTTCTCATTTTTGATTTATTTTGCAGGGAGCTTTTCTGCAGCTCACAGAATGGCTTCATCTGGGCCACTAATGATGGCATTGTGAGCCCAGGGGGCTGGGTCTGGATGTCAGCTGTGCCCCTTACTCACAGCAGGAAGGGCTGCTAATTGCTTAATTTGTCTTTTCCTTTATTTGACCAGCTGTTAAATAGGGAGGACAATACCTTGACTTATTTTAAAGGGCCAGCAGATTTTAAAATGTAGTTTGGAAAACCCTTGGCTTAAGGGCAGCTTTTCAGTCTGTTGTGTTTGAGCTGAGCTGAGCTAAGCTGTCCCTCTCCCTTTTTTTAAATGAAGTTTCTTAGGAAAGACTTGTTTGACAGGAATGATATACCTAAAGAATGGATCACAAGCTCTATGCCTTGATAGTCCTCTTGACACCTGACATGGTGTTTCAAACCCAGACTCTATATATCTCCTGCAGGGGGTAAGAGTGATGGTCTCAGCCCAGCTTCACACCAAGTGTGGCAAGGCCAGGCCATCTGGCCCAGATCTCTGGGGGCCAGATAAGTGAAGGCAGTCATTGGGCTGCTTCCACACCCCACCCCCCCTTTTGGCATGAGCAGCCACATGTGGATGTCTTGAAGTCTCTTTCTGCCCTTTGATGGCAGTGGGGATGCAGAACAGAAGTCTGATTGAAAGCAATCAATTAGTGGTAATACCAGATTTTCAGGAGGAAGATTATCTCTCTTATCAGAGCATGAGAGAAGGTAACCATATGGCCACTGACTGGACAACTGGACATGTTCAGTGAGAGAATAAGACAGATATTAACGTTCACAGTGAGGGTCCTCCCTGACTCCATGCCTCTAGGCAGTGGATAGAGGACTGCATGAGGTAGGCAGGAGACTGGGCAAATCTCTCTGGCTGAGGGCTGGGAGCTAAGCTGAGCTGAGGCCCCTGCAGTGTTTATTCATGGACAATTGGAGAAGGAGGGCATGCAGGGGTGCTGACTGCCCTGTTCTCAGTCAGACTTTGACCAGGGGATGACAACTTTTAACAATAAACTTTGAGATATGTAAATTGTGGAAAATTCTAAATGCATGGGAAAAGTAAAAGAAGAAGTAAAATCGATTTTTAACATCATCTTGTTGGTCTTTTGTTAAATATAGTTTTTGAAAACAAAACTGGAGTAATATTGTAGACAGTTTTCTATTTTGCTATTTTTTTTTTCATATTATAGCATAAATATTTCTTCACTATCCTAAAAGTCTGTAAAACAACCATTGTTGACGGCCTCTTAATATTGTGATAACTGGAAGCACTGTGAACCATTCAAGGTTCAGCCAGGAGATTGAAACCATTCTAAATATTTTAATAGAGAGAATTTGTTGCAGGAACTTGGTTACAGGGGTGAAAGAAGAACTCAGAAACCTAATCAAGAACTCAGGAGGCAATTCAGACTTTAACAACAGCAGGAATCTTCTACCACCCAGAGAGCTCGAAGAAAAATGGGAGGAGAGGTGTTGTTGTTGTTGTTGTTAAGTGCTGACGAGTCGTTTCTGACTCATAGCGACCCCATGCACAGCAGAACGAAACACTGCCCG
>NW_006921774.1:182998-196874 GCF_000298275.1 Orycteropus afer afer | reverse complement strand
GTGGCTGACTGTTCCTCTGTCTGGCTTCCTGTCTTTTAATTCCCTTTCTCCTGCAGCATTACTTTGGCAAAAACTACACCTGATTACTCTCAGGGTCTCTAGTAAGTCTATAAGTTCCTTCAAGAGCCCAGATTCACAATATCATGCGTGATGCATATTTTTCCACTTAGAAAATAAATTTCTGAGCAGAAAGTTCACAGGCAATGAATTCCCAGGTGTGATAGTTGGAGAGGTGTTAACAGCATTTGAAAGCTAGCTTTGCAGGTTGGGAGCTAAGACAGGTCAAGTAGGTGTTGAGACTGTGAAGGAGAAGCAGACACATTCAGACCCAGAAAACAGAGATAAAGAGAAATACCCAGGCTTCTCCCCTCTTCCCACCTTCCAACTACCAGTGCCTCTCATTTGTTGAATCTTACCATGACCCTGTCTTTGCTCAGAATCTTCAGAGGTTCCCTATTACTTGTTATTTTGTGCTGTCGAGTTGATTCTGACTCATAGTTACCCTATAGAACAGAGTGGAACTGCCCCATAGGGCTTCCTAGGCTGTGATATTTATAGCAGCAGGCTGCTAGATCTTTTCTCCCAGCTGCTAGATCTTCTCTCCCACCCAGGGGCTGAGGGGCTGGTGGATTTGAACCACTAACCTTTCAATTAGCAGCCAAGCACTCAATCATTGCACCACGAGGTCACCTTCCGTACTCATTACAGGATAAAAAGTTTAACCCCTTAGTTTGTTATAAAAATTTCTTCCCAGTCTGACTTCTTTAAACAACCATTATCATTTCCTGTCACTGTCTCTTTTCCAGCCTCCATCGAAAACTATAGCTCTAGACATCCCTAAATGTTGTGTTCTCTAATGTTTCTATGTCTCTGTCCATGCTGTTCCCGCATCATGGAATACTCTTCTTATTCTTGTCCCCCTGACAAGATCCTGTGACTCCTTCTAGATCCAGATCAGTTATTACTTTATCTGTGGAATTCCCTCACCCCTACTTGGGCAGGCATGGTTGGATCTTCTTCAGCACTGGGCTCACATTCCTCCTGTCAGGCATTATTGAGATTTGTCTGTCTACCCCTCACTAGCCTGTACACTACTTGATGGTGGGTGCTCCTTTGAGTTATTTTTGGCAGCTTAACACAGTGTGCACCTGGCACAGATTGAAAGCTCAGGAAATCAGAAATGAAGTGTTAAATGCTGTTTTCCTAAATCTATAGCTATTGACCTGGAGGGCTGTTAAGTGAGAAAACAAGTTGCAGAGGAATGTGTATGGAATGACCTTATTTTAATGAAAACAAACAAGGAGCTAGCTTATATATGTTTTATGATACTGGAGGGTAGTATGGAAGGATACACACTGGGTTGTTTTCCTTGATTAGCTCATGGAGGTGGCACATGGTGGAGGCTGTAGTGCAGACTATTCCTCAATGTACACTTTAGTATGTTTTTCTTCAATTATGGAACATACATGTTACTTTTATGATTTTTGGGAAGAAATTTAATAAAAAGATTGTTGTTGTTAGCTGTGGTAAAGTAGGCCCCTGACTCATGGCAACTCATGGTGCAATGCAGTTCCCATGATCAGTTGCAGGCTGGATCTTTGTTATCTGCAGGATTTTCATTGGCTTCTTTTTGGAAGTAGATTGCCAGGCCTTTCTTTCTAGTTCATCTTAGTCTATCAGCTCTGCTGAAACCTGCTCAGCATCAAAGCAATATGTGGGTTTCCAATGAGAGATGGAGGTGAATTGGGTAGGAATTGAACCCAGGTCTCCCACATGGAAGATGAGAATTCTGCCACTGAACCACCCTGAATAAAAGAGTTCAATAATATAAAAAGAAAATTATGATTTTCTCCTTAGAATGTGGTCAGGTTCACTATTGCTTCATCTTTCTACTTCTGGAACATGGAATCTGTCAGTGATTGGACCTTCATGCTCCATCTTTCTGCTCCTGGTTAAGATCCATTCTGGAGATGAGCACTGCACAGTGAGCAGATAGGAATTTTCACAGCCATAGGCACCACAGGATTCAGAAAATGAGGAAGGTTTGCCACATAGTGGTCTTTGTGGCTCAGCAGTCCCCATGTACTAGGCTCAAACAGTTCTCAGTCCTTGATTGCCAGGCTCAAACTTAAAGTGAGAGGCTTGGCTTAACTTCCATTACAAACATCCTGAACCATGCAGGCTCTTAATAAGAAAATTGATTCAGCCCTAGGCTAAATCCCCAAGATGCATTTTTTTTTTTTTTTTTCCCTACCCAGGACAGCGAGTTCATGGCTCTGCAATATCTGATTTAGATATTTTGAAAATGTATTCTTTAACAAGGTTTAATTAAAGTGGATTGCACCTATATGGGAACATTTTACAGTTTCCATAACAAACACTATTATACCAGGAGCAATGTATTTTTTTTTGTTCTATTTATGTCTTTTATGGTGATGTCATAAAAAGAAGATTATGACTTCTCATTATGAGACAGATGGAGGAGAAGACGCATTTTGATTACCAGAGGAGGGAATATGTTCTTTCCAAACAGTTACCTTAATAGCCAGCGAGGGTTAGTCTGGACCTGAATGGGAGGTCTAGGCAAATGACTTTTTTATGGGCATGACTTTATAGCAGTTTCCTTTTGTATGCTTTAAAATGAGATACATCAAATGTGAAGCTGATTTCTCAGCTTGGCCAGAAAAGAAGGCCTACAGATTTTGTATCTTTCTGAAACTATTATTAAAAATTAAGGAAACTTACTTTCTGAGTCTCTTAATTTAGTAGCAAGAAACTAGGTTTAATATTTTTAAATGCATTATAGTTAAATACCATATTTTAAGTATGAAAATTAAATATAATTTTTCCTCTATCATACTAAAAAAACCAAAACCAAACTCACTGTCATAAGTGAGTCAAGTTATGACTCACAGCGACCCCCATTATGTTTCTGAGGCTATAAATCTTTACAGAAGCAGACTGCCTTATCTTTCTTCTGTAGAGTAGCTGGTGGGTTTGAACCACCTATAATTTTGGTTAGCCGAAATAGCCTTTGTCTATTTATGTCTCTCTCTCCCACTTAAATGTGTGCTCCTTGAAGACAAGCACTGTCATATTTCTATGCAAATAATGTGAGTTATATGGTTTTTGCAAACTGCACAAACCCCTCACACATTAGATTCTTATGTGGGCTATATACACTTGCAGTTATTCAAATGGATGCATTACATGTAAAAAAAAAATATGGTATATCTCTCATCTTGTGATCTTTAGCACCTAGCATGGGGTCTAGTGCAGAGAGTACACTCAATAAAGTCTTGCTATTATATTTAGGTGCTCAGTAAACATTTGTGACTCAACCAAACTGAGCTTCACTCCTCCTCCCAAAGGCCCTATTCCCAGCGCAGTGACATCCTCTGTAGGAAGAAGCAAGCAGAGAAGATGTATTCGTTGCCAGGGTTGCAATAATAAAGTTTCACAAAGTGAGTGGTTTAAAATGGCAGAAATTTATTGTCTCATAATTCTGGAGGCTAGTAGTTCAAATTCAGTATGTTGACCAGACCATGTTCTCTCCAAAGGCTGTGGGACAAGATCTTGTCTTTTCTCCCAGTTTATGGTAGCCCCAGGGATTTTTTAGGTTGCAGCCTCCATCTTTCCTCTATCTGTTTCTATGTCTCATCTCCTCTTTTATTATCTCCTCAAGTCATTTAAGGAGCTTTGGTAGCATAGTGCCTAAAGCACTTGACTGCTAACCAGAAGGCTGGTGGTTCAAACCCACCAGACACTCCTCAGAAGGAATGTTGGACAATCTACTTCAGTAGTGATACCATTTCAGAAACCCAAGGAGGGGTCACTATGAGTCAGGGCCGACTTGATGGCACATAACAACAACAACCAGTCATTTAGGATTAAGACCCACCCAACTCCAGTATGAACTCATGTTAATTTAACTGATACAATTTGCAAAACCCTATTTTAGAACAAAGAAATCCTGGTGGCACAGTGGTTAAGTGCTTGGCTGCTAACTGAAAAGTCAATGATTCAAACCCACCAGCCACTACACAGGAGAAAGATGTAGCAATCTGTTTCCATAAAGATTTACAGTCTTGTAAACCCTATATATCAGCTCTACTCTGTTCTATACAGTGAGTTGGAATCAACTTGACAGCTACTGGTAATTTTAGAACAAGGTCATGTGCACAGGTATTGGGGTTAGGACTTCAACATGGACAACATCACCAGTTTTTCCATTCTTTACAAATCAGTTGACATTCTTCATTCAAGTGACATTTCCCGAGTACAGGAGCCATGGAGAATAGTGATAAAAGTCCAGGATCTGAATTCTGATAGACAAGCATTCAGAATTCAGCTCTGTCATTACTAAGGAGCTGTGGTGATGCAGTGCCTAAGGCATTTGACTACTAACCAGAAGGTTGGCTGTTCAAACCACCAGCCACTCCGCAGAAGGAAGATGGGGCATTCTACTTGCGTAAAGATTTACTTCCTCAGAAACCCAAGGGGGTTCACGATGAGTCTGAATTGACATGATGGCAGTGAGTGAGTAGTCTGTCATTACTGCTTGTGGGATTCTGGATGAGTTAGCTCTAAAAGCTTCAGTTTGCAAGACTGTAAAATGTGTATGCTAATGGTACCTACCCTATAGGTTATTGTATTAAATGAGAAAATGTGAACAAACTCTTATTACAGTTTTTTGGACATATCAATCAGTGAATAAATACTGTTTAGGATTAACACTATGTGCCAGGCACAAGATGAGGCCCTAGGAGACACAAAGGACAGATTCTATCTTTGCTGTCAAGAAACTTCCAGTCACAGGAAGACAAACATGTCTACAGGGCTATATGAATCTCTTTCTCAATATTATTTGTCCCTGTTGGGATGAGTTCATAATTTCCTCGAAGAGATGATTGAGGAGTGAGGAATGAAGACAATAGTGATCATTATTGATTTGTTATGATTTCAACCTCAAGATTTGCCTGCCACAGCTCTACACCTGTGTAGTCAAGAAAGGATGCTGAGTGCTCTCTTGGGTGTGTTACAATTCCCGAGGGAGTGAAACCTTAAATAAAAACATCCCCTCACCCTCCAAGTCCAGAACCTATCTTCTGGTGTTGGTTCTTTTCACCTGGCTACATCACATTAGAAAATCAGAGCTAGAACAGTCATGTCATGTATTTGTTTTAGTAGTTGATGCCTAGAATTTTTAACAGGCTTATTCTTCTTATTATTTGATATAAATGATCAAAGTAACTTAAAATTTAATACTTTTTATTAAAAATAAGTATAGTTAGATAGAATGGAAGGAAGGAAGGAAAGAAGGAAGGAAGGGAGGGAGGGAAAAGGGAAGGGAGGCGGGGGAGAAGGAGGACGGGTGGGAGAGAGGGAGGGAGGAAAAATGAAAGAAAGAAAAGAAAATCAGAGGTAGAATTTGGCCCTGGAATTATATTGTGTCACTGACAGTCCTGATAAAGCATTATGAATTATCATGGGTGTGTCCCATGAGTCCACTCTTAGCTAGAACAGAGGGGATGGAAAGTGGGGTAAAACCACATCACATTTGAAGAAAGACAGAATTCTCGCAACTCTATCCTGACTTCCAGTAGATTACTTCTCTTCCTACAGAGAAAACCAAGCCATCACACAGAAATTCTCACCATCAAATCTGCAAACTTCCAGGCTCTGTACTCTTTTCCTCCTTCACACCTTCTGGTACACCAGAGGAGCCAGCCAAGGTCAATCCCTCTATCTGTGCTTCAGTGCTGTGGATCCCTTCTACCCCAGCCTTCTCAGGAACCTGACAAGATCAATGTTTTCTATTCAAGTTCCCTTCTTAACTGAATTTTCCCTTTGACATTTAAGCCTGCTTAAGGCCCTACCATTTAACAACCTTTTCCTTGACTTCTGCGTCAAGCAGACACCATAGTGCTCTCCCCACTTTTCAGCCATACGTTTTTTTTCTCTTTTTATTTACTGTGATTTGGGTGAAAGTTTACAGAGCAAATTTTCTTTCCATTCAACAACCCATACACATTCTGTTTTGTGACACTGTAACAGCATTCTTCCCACTTCTTCCCTTCCTTTTGTTCTTCCTTCTCATCTCCTTCCTAGCTCTATCTCTGGGCAAATGCTGTCTTCTTGATCTCACATACCTGATTGTTCTAATGAGTGCATACCCTTCAGATATTACTGTTCACTTTATAGGCCTACTGTTTGTACAGCCATACGTTTTTGAAAAAATCATCTGTATGTCCTGCTCTTCCATTTCCTTATCTCCCACTCAGTCCTTAACTCCTTAATTTCTGCTCAACATTGCTAAATCCACTGGACACTTCATCTCCATATTACTTGAACTCTCTGCAACATTAAAAACCAGTGATAAGCCCTTTCTTCTTAAAATACCCTCTTCTCTTGGCTTCTATTAAATCCCATTCTCTTGTAACACTCTGGCTGTTCCTTCTCAACCTCCTTTGCAGATTCATCCTCTTATTTCCAATCATTAAATGTTGGAGGTACCCAAGACTTAAGGTACCTTGGTCTTAGGTCCTCTTCTTGTCTTGTCTGTGCCCATGAACGTATTACTCCTGTTTTTATCTATTCATCAACGACTACCAAATTTATATTGCCAGTACAGAATTTCTGTCATGTGTTCCAAATATCGGTATCTGTCTACCTATTTGAAATCTCAGTTTTAATGTCTTAAAGGCACATATACAAGGTTAAACCAGTGATCTTTTAACCACCATCCAGTTCACCTTCTTCTAGCATCTTGTTCTGCTCTAGAAAGGATAGATTCCTAAGAGGGATAGCTCTCAGACTCCCTTGCAGCACTGTTTGTTTCTGGGTGTGATTTAAGTTTATCTGATCCATTCATATGTAACATAGACTGAAGTGGTGTGGATGCTGTGTTTCTCTGTCTCATATGTTCTTGCTGTTGGCAAACAGAGTCATGGAGACTTAGTTTGTCTGTGGTGAGGTCTGATGTCTAATTTCTAGCTTTACAGATGTTGAGAAATACCTATTAGTTTTCTCCTATGAATTTAGCAGACCTGGATCTGGGGCTGACATTGGCAGTGGTAACAATTTCCTGTAATGTTTTTGGAGTCTGGATTCCAGCTGGGTTTCCTGACTCCTCACCTTCCTATTTGTGACAGACATTGCAGCAACCACAGTGGCTAATTTTGTGGTCATGGAGTCACCTCTGGAAGTTTACTCTGGAGTCCAGTCTACCAAACTTTCTAAAGATTCTGCAGCCTAAATCATGAAAGTTATGGGTGTGGCTAGACCCAGATTTCAGGGAGCCATGACAAACCAGTTGTGTTTAAGTATGTCCAGATAGCTTTTCAAGTGTGGTGGTGTCTGCATGAGGAGTTAGAGATCTCTGCAGTAATTGAGATTGGAGAGGTAGCTGGGACAGCTCATGGAGGACCCTAAATGCCACTAGTGTCAGGGATAGACACCTTGCTATGTTTGAGTAACTGTCATCTCCATGAATATTTTTAGAATAATCCCGTTTAAATTCTGTGTTTTGGCTAAAAATCCAGTGGTTATGGAATTTGTCTTGTTTCTTCTTTGTAATACCATTGGAATTACCAATGGTGACCCACCAGTTCTAAGAGGGTCTTAGACCTCCTCTGATTTCAGTTTAACTAAAGAAATAATCATGTCACATGCAAATACATGAAGCCCAAAGTAAAATTTCTTTTCTTTTTTTTTCTAAGCCAACTTCACATAGAGTCAATTACCCTGAGCAGATTATGTTTTAGTTTAAACTAATTATCCATGAATTGGACATATTGGAGGAATCTCTGGCTGGGTCCATAGACAGGAAGTGTTGAGCAGATGAGGGAAGCACATTACTACAGAAACAGGAACTTCAAAGAAGTAGATGAAAAGCCAGAAGGAAAACAAAGACTTGTAACATATTTGCAGAACAAAAGGGGGGCACATAAAGCAGAAGCAATCAATCCATTTATTTGGGAGCTCATTTATGAATCTTTATCCTGAACTCTCCAAGTCCCTTCCTTTGTTTCAGGTCCAATACTTGTGTTTTGCATACCTAATTAACGAGAACTTAGCCAAGGGTGGGTGATTTATCATGCTAGGCTCATAAAACCGTTTTAGGTAAGTTTTTTGAAATGTATGCAAATAGACTCACCACCAGCTATGCTATTCAAGGATTGAATCCAGAAGTTCCTATAGGGAAACATTGAAAATTAATTTCTTTTATGTGGAGATCTGTAGAATTAGAGGTTTGGTGGGCATTTTACTGCCAAAAAGAAAAAAAAAATAAACTCATTGCCAAGTTGGTTCTTATTCATAATGACCCAATAGGACAGAGTAGAACTGCCCAACAGGGTTTCCAAAGCTGTAATTTTATAGAAGCAGATTTCCACATCTTTCTCCCATGGACAGCTGGTGGATTCGAACCAGAAAGCTTTAGGTTAGCAGCTGAGTACTTAACCACTATGCCACTGAGGCTTCATTTTACTGATAGACATTTGAAATGGAGAAGCAGTGTGGTATATCTGGAATTTCTGGAATCATGCTTCACCTTGTTCTTATTATCTATGACCAGAGGAGGACCTCAGGATCCTCATCTGTACAGTACGAGTTAAGGGTTGTTAAACTAGATGGTCTCTGAGGGAGCTCTCATGACATGCATCCTTTGCAACAATGTGGTCCAGGCTTACTCTACTCTCATTTGTGGGTAAAGATGGGGGATATCAATCAAAGAATTCAGTGCAGATGAGACTGCTGGTAAGGGCTGCTCCCTGGAATCCAGCAGTGCAGGCTACATAAAGCTACAGTATGAAAGCCATTTGACGTGCCTTTTATCCAATGTCACAGAGCTTCCAAATGAAAGCTTTCCTGCTTTCTGTGTATTTTTAAAGTACAGAATGGGGATTTTTGTCAATATAAAAAACGATATAAATATGCATCTGGGTTTCAGCCATGTTAGGTACCTACCCAGAGGGATTTTACAGCCTCAGGTGTCTTATCCCTGATGCTGGAAACGTAATGAGATGAGGCCGGGTTTTCCTGTTTTCATTACGTTTCTATTCGGAGCATAATTTCAAAGATGTCTTGTTAATTTTCAGCAGTGGTGTTTGGGGGTAAATGTAAAAGGATGTTCTTTCCATTTCTCATTGGGTTTTTGCAGCTTGCTTCAGTGAGATGACTGTCCTACAGCTGTTCCATCAGAAACACCTGGCCAATACATGGGTACCAGAATATTAATGCTGGATCAGCTCATCACATTTTGCTATGGTCCATATGCATATGTCTTATGTCAAGGTTATTTAATATTTTACATCAGTGAAAGCCAAAATTGAGCAGGGGAGATTTTTATGGAGCCAAAGTGATTCACTCACAGACACTACATATCTGTATTGAGAGGAGAGCTGAAATTAGGGACTATACAACTTTTCCCTTTCTGTGAAACTAAAAGGAGAAGTCACACATTAGACAGGTTTAAAGAGACAGACAAGCAAAGGCAGTTTTATTTCATAGTGATAGAAGACAATGACTTGATGTGCTGAATCTTTGTGGTCTGGGTCAGAGGTCACAATTTAGAGGCTCACATGCCATATTAAGCCCCCCTGGCATGTTTTTGGCCAGCAGAATGTTGAAAACTTTTGACTCAATTACCGACCTATTTAAAGGTAGTGATTTCACTTTAAAATCCGTTTTTTAGCTTCTCTTCAAAAAGTCAGAATCCCTGGCAACACTGAGCCTGTGTTTGCCATGTCAATAATTTTTTCAGCTGTGTAGGGGCTCTTCTCAGTCTACTTACTGGCTATGTCATTAGTTCCCCACCCCCACACCAACTTTGCTTATTTCTATTACGTGCCTTTCCTGGGGGTATTTGAGCCTGTGGCCCTGGTACTAAACCAATGCTGTAAACACAGGCCTGGCATTCAGGAGACCTCATTTTAATCCCAGATCTGCCTGTATGTATTATATTGGGGTATGTATTATGTATCTCAAGCAAATCTTTCACCCTCCTTCCAAGAAAAGCCAGCCCAACCCACTGTCACTGAATCAATTCCAATTCATAGTGATACCCTTCCCCCATTGTTTTTCCCATGCTGTAAATCTCCCATTGTTGTGGAAGTAGATTGTCTCACCTTCCTTCCATGGAGCAGCTGGTGGAGGGTTTAAACCATTGATCTTCTTGTTAGCCACCAATTCCCTTATCCATTATGTCACCTGAACTCCTTTTACCTTCCATAAACCTCAATTTTCCCATATATAAAACGAGAAATAGAATTATATAAGGTATAAAATCTCTCTCCACTATCATATTTTGTGATTCCAAGATAATTAGGAATTTTTTAACTATTATTTTGGCTATATATTGAATGCCAATTAAATTTCTTTAAGTTTGAAGAAGTGCAAAATTCATGGAGTACTAAAAAGCCATTTATAATTTGACATACTGAGACCAAGTCTTCCAGTAGGTTAGAGCACTTTTAAGAGGATGCAAGGGGTAGCTTCTCTGTAGGGTTAGTCTTTACCCTTCAAGTTCCCCAGGAGGCTGCAGGGGCAGGGCTATTGACGGACACTTTTGCCCTGTGCTTGTGTGGTGCTGTCTGTGAAATCTAGCGTGGCTGCTCTACATAGCACTGTCAGTGTTACAGACCTTTCTATTAGCCTGAAACCTCACATCTTCTCTCCCATCCCACTTGGTTTCTGGATATGACTGGGAATAAGCCGGTGTGGATTCTTACCTTGAATCTGTCATCCATCTATTGTTTGGTCCATGTATTATTTTCAAATCTCTTTTCAGATTTCAAATTTGTATGGTTGGAAGAAATTTCTTTAACCTCCAACTTCCTATGGTCCTAAAGTTCATCCTGTGGTTCTAGAGGAAAAGTCAAGGGCGAGTCTACAGGAGAGGTTGCCATTTCCCTCTCCTGCAAATGGCTGGGCCGTGATTCCAGTTAGTGTGTGTGGACAGACCTGGTAAGGATTCATCAATAAACTATGGCCTCTGGTCTCAAGACACTTCTGATCTAGTGGGGCAGAAGAAACATCTACTTAATATTCTACCGTAGGAAAAGAAACAACCTCCTTTCCCTAACTGTTCCGACCTTTGTATCTAATATAGCTTAGAAGTTACTCAAATATTTACTTAAAGGGATTGACAAGAGCAATACATAATAGGCAATTCAACCAATTTTTACAATTAATACTTTTAAAGTGGTTTAGAGTAATTGAGGGTCATTTTTTTTTTTCTGTTTTATAGTGTCTAAATTTTATGTATACCAATTTTGCAATTTCTGAATTGCATTTAGAACCAATTCTAAAGTTCTGCAATTTTATGTATACCAAATTCTCAGACCATTGGAAAGGTGCAGGGAGAGAAGGGAACAGTGAGTAGTGAGTGGGACACACACTTCCATAAGGAACCTCTCCATTATTGTGTGTAAGAGCATGAATACATATTTCCCTGAGACGAGCATTAGAAGACAAAGTTACATTACCTTAATGAGTTTTGGAATTTGTATTTAGCTTTAAGAAATATGATGAGACTTCTAATACACACTTACTTCAGAGGCAGCAAGATAGAGTTCATCTTAGATACTTCAGAGGTATTTATAATACTGGTTTGCTGAGAATAAACCATTAAACGATGGGTTAATTGATTAATAATAGCTATAACTATATATACTATGGGGCGGGTTGACCAGTCTCTGGAGAAAGACGTTACACTTGGTGAAGTAGAGGGCCAGCAAAAAAGAGGAAGGCCCTCATTGAGATTAATGACATCATTACTACAACAATGGGCTCAAATAGCAATTATTGTGAGGATGGTACAGAGTTGGATAGAGTTTTGTTCTGTCGCACATAGGGTCACTGTGAGTCAGAATTGACTTGACAGCACCTAACAAAAATAAAAGAACTTACTGAACATTGTTTCTAGATAGTAATAACAACAGTTTTCAAACACCATGTGTTATTTACTGTGCTAGATATTTTATTTACACTTTCTAATTCAATTTAACCAGCAAACCAACTGTCTGCTTTTTTGTCCCTGTTTTACAGATGTTAGAACAGAGGTTCAGAGACATTAAGCTACTTATTCCAGGTTGCAGAGCTGGTAAGTGAAGAGTTGAGAATGACACCATGGTCATTCTGACCCCAAAGCCCACCAAAAGTGGTTCCCACTTTTGTGAGAGCAAACTCGTTGTTGTATAGTGTGATCAATTGTTCCCAAAGATCTCATAATGGAATTTCCCACCCTGATACATCCATACCTTTTTGGAAGAATTATGTTTTTGTGTGAAAGATGAAAATGGTTTGATGATTCTGTATGTTATGTTTGTAAAAGCAGCATCTACCTGCTTCAGCCACCACTTGTCTATCAGTTTGTCATTCTGTGGTGGCTTGCATGTTGCTATGATGCTGGAAGCTTCTCTAACAATATTTCAAATATCAGCAGCGTCACCCATGGTGGTTTCAGTGGAGGTTCCTGACCAAGACAGACTAGGAAGAAGGACCTGGCCAGTGAAAATCTTATGAATAGCAGCATAACAACATATAGTGCCAGAAGACAAGCCCCTCAGGCTGGAAGGCACTCATAATATGATTGGGGAAGAGTTGCCTTCTCAAAGTAGAGCTGACTTTAATGGTATGGGTAGAGTATAAGTTTTGGGACCTTCATTTGCTGATGTGTCATGACTTGAAATGAGAAGAAACAGCTGCAAACAACAATTAGTAATGTGGAATATATGAATTATGAGTCTAGGAAAACTGTAAGTAGTCAAAAATGAAATGGAATGCTTGAAGATAGATATCCTAGATGTTAGTGAGCTGAGCTGAAATGGACTGGTATTGGCCATTTTCAGTTAGACAGTCCTATGGTCTACTATGCTGGAAATGACAAACTGAAGAGGAATGGTATCACATTTGAACATTTCAAGATCTATCCCAAAGTATAATGCTGTCAGTGATAGGATAATATCCATATGTCTCAAATAAATTAGGTGGTACTCTATCTTCTCTCTGTCTTTCTCTATTTATTGTTTTTTTTTTTTGGAAGTGCTTGAGAAGAATTGGTGGTAATTGTTTAATGTTGCACCCAGTGAAGTTATCTGGTATTGGACTTTTCTTTTCTTGAGAGGTTTTTGATTAGGGTTTCAATCTCTTCCTTTACTATAAATCTGTTAAGATTTTGTATTTCCTCGAGTCAATTTTGATAGTTTGTATGTTTCTAAAAGTTTATCCATTTCATCTTATTTAGTTTATTGGCATGCAATTGTTGATAGTATTCTCTTATAATTCTTTTAATTTTTTTAAAGATTTTAGTAATGTTACCATTTTCATTTCTGATTTTAGTTACTAATGTCTTCTCTTTTTCTTACTTTGTCAGTGTTGATAGTTTTGTTGCTTTTTAAAACATAATTTTTGTTTTTCTTGATTCTATTGTTTTCTATTCTCTATTGCATGTATCTCTGCTCTAATACAATAATTTCAATTATAATGCTAATTATTTCCTTTCTTCTTGTTGTTTTGGGTTTCATTTGCTCTTTCTTTTTTATTTCTCAAGATATAAAGTGAGGTTATGATTTAGGCTCTTCTTTTTTTTAACATAAATATTTGTAGCTGTCATTTTTTTTCTCTGAGTACTGTGTTTCCTGAATCTCACAGGTTTTGGTATTTTGTGCTTTCATTTAGAACTCTAAGTATTTCCTGATTTCTTTTTTAAATTTTTTATTGTGATTGGGGTGAAACTTTACAAAGCAGAATTGTTTTACTCTCTACAGTTCATGAACATTTTGTTTCCCCTCCCAGATTACAATGCACAACCATAAAACTCTCCTCCCTATGACTACCTCTTCCCTATGTCCTTTTTTTTTTTTTTTTTTTT
>NW_006921774.1:168901-175066 GCF_000298275.1 Orycteropus afer afer | reverse complement strand
CAAATTCTTCTGCTAGTTGGGGTTTAGTCTACTTCTGTATCCTTCTCTTCAAGGCTCAGGGGTCCAAGATTAACTTCTGTGTCTGTGTCAATTGGTTTCCCTTTTCTTTGTTGAAGAGGGTCTGTGCAGTCCTTCTACCTAGTCTGCCATCTTCCACCTTCCTCTTCCCTGTGTCCTTCTTATCTTATCATTCTTGTCCTCCAACTTTCCCTCTATGTGAATGCTCTGCTTCTGATGTCTCATGATTGATTGATCTAAGGGGTCATTTCCCTAGGGTAGGTGGATGCTTCTCCCTGGAGTAGATGTTCTGCTTGTAGGTCTTTCCACTGCTGGGCTGAGAGCTAATCCATGAAAGTAAATCCATTTCCAGGCCTGAAGGGTAACCCATGCCATAGTCTTATGAGTTCTACCAGTCTCTATCTGACCAGGAATGCTGGTCGTTTTTGTGATTTCGAATATTGTTCTAAATTTTTTCTCCCACTGTATCCTGGATCTCTAGTTTTGATTCCTTTCAGAGTGATTGGCATTGTAGTTTGGCACCATGTACTTCTTCTGGTCTCAGAGTTGTGAAGGCTGAGGTTCTTGTGGTCCACCATATCTTTGGACTAATTGTTCCCAAATGACTTTGATTTTCTTCACTCTTTGCTCCAGACAAGAGGAGACCAGTAGTTGCACCTTAGATGTCTGCTTGAAAACTTTTAAGACCCCAGTCGCTACTCACCCAAGTAAGATATAAAGCAAGAATTTTATGTACTATGTTGTGCCAATTGAGCATGATGTCTCCCAAGACTATGGTCTGAGCCTGCAGGCCTGGAGATTCTCTCCCTCAAGGTGTATGGTTGTCTCTGAGAAGCTACTCCAACCATTTCTTCTATTACTTCTGTAATGTATGTGGTTAATTTTGTAGCACAAGTACATGTGTTAAGACTATCTTCAGCCAAATTTATCTTTAGTCTTGGGTATATTCCTGTTCCCCTAGCTTTATTTGATTTTCTCCCCTGTCCATACATTTAGCCACACCTCAGTGTTTGCTACCACTGGTAATGCAGTATTGTGCATGTAATAGTATTTGCCTCTGTTGTCTATATCTTTTGTGCACATTTCTGTGTTTTCCCTTTCCCCATTTTCACCATGTTTTTGTTGTTGTTATGTGCCATTGAGTCGGCCTCAACTCATAGCGACCCCTCCGTGGGTTTCCAAGGCAGTATCACTACAGCAGTAGGATTGCCCAACCTTCCTTCTGAGGAGTGGCTGGTGGGTTTGAACCACCAACCTTCTAGTTAGCAGTCCAATGCCTTAGGCACTAAACTCTTGCCATACCACACTGCCCCTTACCCAAATCAACATGTGACCCACCGACTAGTCAGAAATTTTTCCTCCCCTTCCTTCCCATCCCTGGTAACCAACAATATGATTTTTCCCCCCTGCATAAACCTTTCCTGTCTTTACAATACAATAATGGACACATGCAACACTTGTCCTTCTGTGTTTGACTTATTTCACTCAGCTTAATGTCCTCCAAATTCATCCACGAGGTGATTTGTGGATTCTTTATTATTCTTTAATGTTGCATGGTATTCCATTGTGTGAATGTACCATAGTTTGGTTATCTCTTCATCTGTTATAGCACATTTTTTTCCATCTCTCGGCTATAGTGCATTGTGCTGCAATGAACATTAGGGTGCATATGTCTATTTGTGTCCTCTTTAGGATATATTTCTAGTAATGGAATTACTGGATCAAATAGTATTTTTATTTTCAATCTTTTAAGGAAACACCATACCTTTTTCTAGTCCCACCAGCAGTGTATGAGGGTTCCAATCTCTCTATACTCTCACCAGCATTTGTTATTGTCTGTCTTGTTGAACTTTGCTATTATTGCTGGGGTGAGATGAAATCTCATTGTTGTTTTGATTTGCATCTCTCTAATGACTAATGATTGTGAGCATTTCCTCATGTGTTTGTTGGCTACCTGTATATCTTCTTTAGTGAAGTGTCTATTCGTGTCCTTTGCCCATTTTTGAATTGGGTTGTTTGTCTTTTTGTTGTTGAGCTATTGAAGTTTTCTATAAATTTTAGAAATGAGTCCATTTTCAGTTCTGTCATAACCAAATATTTTTTTCCCAGTCTGTAGGTTCTCATTTTACTCTTTTGGAGAAGTCTTTTGATGCACATAAAAATTAAATTTTTAAAAGGTCTGAAACATTTACTTTCTCTTCTGTTGCTTGTGCATTTTTGGTTATGCCTGATAGTCTATTTATGCCATAAATTAAGGCCCCTAAGTTTGGCCCTATTTTATCTTTGATGAACTTTATGGTTTGGGGTTTTACCTTTCAGTCCTTGATCCAATCTGATTTTGTTTTTGTGTATGGGGTGAAGTATGGGTCTTCTTTCATTTTTCTGCAAGTGGATATCCAATTTTGCCAGCACCATTTGTAAAGAGACTATATCTTCCCCATTTAATAGGTTTGGTCCTTTTTCAAAGATCAGCTGTCTATAGATGGATGAATCTATTTCTGGGTTCTCTATTCTGTTCCATTATTCTGTTTGTCTATTTTTGTACCAATATTACATGTTTTGACTACTGTGGCTATATAGTAGGGTTTGAGATCAGGGAGTGTGAGACTTCCAACTTTATTTTTCTTCTTCAGCAGTGCTTTTCTTATCCAAGGTCTCTTTCCTTTCCATATGAAGATAGTGATTGGGTTTTCCACGTACTTAAAGAATGTTGATGGAATCTGGATCAGAATTGCATTGAATATATAGATTGCTTTGGGTAGTATTGACATTTTCACAACACTCAGTCTTCCTATCCATGAACATGGCATATTCTTCCATTATGTAGATCTCTTGAAGTTTCTTGGACTTGTGTTTTGTACTTTTATCTGTATAGGTCTTTTGTGTTCCTGGTAAGATTTATTCCTAAGTATTTTATCTTTTTGGTAGCTATTGTAAATGGTGTTGTTTTCCTTATTTCCTTTTCAGAGGTCTCTTTGTTGATGTGGAAAAATCCAACTGATTTTTGTATGTTGATCTTGTATCCAGGCACTTTGGTTAACTTTTCTATTAGTTCCAGTAATTTTCTTGCTAATTCTCTTGAGTTTCCTATGTATAGGATCACATCATTTGCAAATAGATATAGCTTTACTTCTTCTTTGCCAATTTGGATGTCATTTATTTCTCATTCTTGCCTTATTGCCCTGGGTAGAATTTCCAATACAATGTTGGATAGAAGTGGTGATAGAGGGCATCATTATCTGGTTCCCTTTCCAAGAGGAATTTGTTGAGTCTTTCTCCATTGAGAATAATGTTGGCTGTTGGTTTTGCATATATGCCCTTTATTATGTTAAGGATTTTCCCTTCTGTTCCTATTTTGCTGAGAGTTTTGAATAGGAATGGGTGTTAGATTTTATCAAATGCATTTTCTGCATCAATTGATATGATTGTATGATTCTTTTCTTTTGTTTTATTTATGTGATGGATTACATTGATTGTTTTTCTGATGTTGAACCATCCTTGCATACCTGGTACAAATCCCATTTGGTCACGATGTATTTTTATTTATTCATTTATTTATTTTTGATATGTTATTGAATTCTATTGGCTAGGATTTTTGTTGAAGATTTTTGCATTTATATTCATGAGGGATATTGTTCTATAATTTTCCTTTTTAGTGGTATCTTTACCTGGTTTTGGTATCAGGGTTATGTTTGCTTCATAGAATGTATTTGTGAGTATTCCATAATTTTCTATATTCTCAAATAGTTTAAATAGGTTTGGAGTCAACTCTTCTCTGAATGTTTGATAGAATTCTCCAATGAAACCATCTGGGTCAGGAATTGTGTGTTTGTGTGTGTGTGTGTGTGTGGTGGGGGGGTATGCCCTGCTCAATCTCTTCTTCTGTTATGGGTCTGTTCAAATATTATATCTCAGAATGTGATAGTTTAGGCAAGTTTTGTCTTTCTAGAAATTTGTCTATCTCTAGGTTCTTCATAATATTCCGTTATTATCTTTTTTTATTTCAGTTGGTTCTGTTGTGATGTCATCCTTTTCATTTATTATTCATGTTATTCACATCTTCTCTTTATTTTCCTTTGTTAAATTTGCCAGAGGTTTGTCAATTTAGTTAACCTTTTTGAAGAACTAGATTCTTGTTTTCTTGATTTTCTCAACTTTTTTTGTCTTCTGCTTCATTTATTTCTGCTCTGATCTTTATTATTTCCTTTCTTCTGGATGCTGTAGCTTCTTTTGTTGTTTTTTTCTAATTGTTGGAGTTTTTGAGTTAAAGAATTGATTTTAATTCTTTCTTTTTTTTTATGTGTACCTTTATTGCTATAAATTGACCTGTGAATACTGCTTTCACAGACAATAAATTTAAAGTACAGCTGCTCCCAAGTTAAAGTAACCCCTGAGCCCTACACCCTCTTACCTCAGGCCTCAGCCTTAAAATGGAGTCACCCCCAAGTGAAAAGGAGCCCCCAGGCTCTGCACCCACTTACCTTGGACTCCAGCGTTAAAATACAGCTGTCCCCAAGCAAAAAGAAGACCCCAGAGGTTTTGGTAAATTGTATTTTCATTCTCATTTGTTCCTAGGATTTTTTAATTTTTATTTTTACACTTTATTTCTTCTCTTACCCAGTAATTTTTGAGCAATGTATTATTCAGTTTCCACATATTTAACTTTTTTCCCTTGGTCTTCCAATTATTGCTTTCTAGTTTTATAGCTGGGGCCTGGGGTTTTCTTTTTGCTTGGGGGCAGCTGTATTTTAAGGCTGGGACCCAAGGTAGAGAGCTTGGGGGCTCCTTTTCACTTGGGGGTGGCTCTATTTTAAGGCTGAGGCCTGAGGTAAGAGGATGTAGCTCTCGGGGGCTACTTTCACTTGGGGACAGCTGTACTTTAAGGCCATTGCCTGAGGTAGGTGGACACAGAGGGGTTAAGAACAACTAATGGAGATGAACTCATGTGTCATTTTGTCATTGTGTGGTGGCTTACATGTTGCTGTGAGGCTGGAAGCTATGCCACTAGTGTTGCAAAATGCTAGCAGGGTTACTCATGGTAGACAGGTTTCAGCAGAGCTTCCGGGCTAAGACAGACTTGGAAGAAAGAAGAGGTCATCCACTTCTCAAAGAATTGGCCAGTGAAAACCATATGAATAGCAGTGAAATACTGTCAGCTATTTTACTGGAAAACTTTATGAACAGCCCTGAAACATTGTCTGATATAGTCTTGGAAGATAAGCCCATCAGGTCAGAAGGCACTCAAAATTCAACTGGGGAAGAGCTGACTCCTCAGGGTAGAGAAAACCTTAACAATATGGTTAGAGTAGAGCTCTCAGGACTTCCATTGCCTAATGTGGCATGACTCAAAATGAGTAGAAACAGATGCAAATATCCATTAATAATAGGAACATGGAATGTACAAAGTATGAATCTAGAAAAATTGCAAGTTGTCAAAAAATGAAATTGAATGCATAAAGATCTATATCCTAGGCATTTGTGAGCTAAAATAGACTGGTTTTGGCCATTTAGAATCAGACAAATATATGATCTATTATGCCAGGAATGACAAATTGAAGAGGAATGGTGTGGCATTCATCATCACAAAGAGTGTCTCAAGATCCGTCCTGAAGTACATTGCTGTCAGTGATAGGATAATATCCATATACCAACAAGGAAGACCAGTTAATACTACTATTATTCAAATTTATGCACCAACCACCAAAGCCAAAGATGATCAAATTGATGATTTCTACCAACTTCTGCATTCTGAAATTGATCAAACATGCAATCAAGATGTGCTGGTTATCACTGGTGACTGGAATGCAAAAGTTGGAAACAAAGAAGAATCACAGGTTGGAAAATCACAGTTGGAAAATATGGCCTTAGAAACAGAACTAATGCTGGAAATCACATAATAGAATTTTGCAAGACCAACAACTGATTCATTGCAAATACCTTTTTTCACCAACATAAGTGACAACTATACATGTGGACTTCACCAGTTGGATTACACAGGTATCAGATTGACTACATCTGTGGCAAGAGGTGATGAAGAAGTTCAATATCTTCAGCCAAAACAAGGCCAGGAACTGATTGTAGAACAGACCATCAACTGCTCATATACACATCCAAGTTGGAGTTTAAGACAATTAAAACAAGTCCATG
>NW_006921774.1:167107-168257 GCF_000298275.1 Orycteropus afer afer | reverse complement strand
TGAAATGAGGGATATCATTGCTGATCCCAGATGGATCTTAGCTAAAAGCAAAGAATACCAGAAAGATGCTTACTTGTGTTTTATTGACTGTGCAAAAGCATTTGGTTGTGTGGATCATAACAAATTGTGGATAACATTGAGAAGAATGGGAATTCCAGAACACTGGATTGTACTCATGAGGAACCTGTACATAGATCAGGAGGCTGTTATTTGAACAGAGCAAGGTGTTACTGTATGGTTCAAAATCAAGAAGGGAGTGCATCAAGATTGTATCCTTTTACCATATTATTCAATTTGCATGCTGAACAAATAATCCAAGAAGCTAGACTATATGAAGAAGAACATGGCATCAAGATTGGAGGAAGACTCATTAACAACCTGCGATACACAGATGACAGATCTTTGTTTGCTGAAAGTGAGGATGACTTGAAGCTTACTGATGATTAAAGACTACAGTCTGCATTATGGGTTATGCCTCAGTATAAAGAAAACAAAAATCCTCACAACTGGTCCAATAAACAGCTTCATGATGGATGGAGAAAAGATTCAAGTTGTCAAAGATTTCATATTACATGGTTCTACAATCAACACCAATGGAAGCAGCAGTCAAAACATCAGACAATATATTGCATTGGGCAAATCTGCCTCAAAAGACCTCTTTCAAGTGATGAAGAGCAAAGATGTCTCCTTGAAGACTAAGGAATACCAAACCATGGCATTTTCAATCACCTTTTATGCATGTGAGAGCTAGAAAATGAATAAGGAAGACGGAAGAAGGGCTGATGCTTTTGAGTTGTGGTGTTGGAGAAGAATGCTAAGTGTACCATAGTCTGCTAAAAGGACTAACAAATCTGTCCTGGAAGAAGTGCAGCCAGAATGCTCTTTGGAAGTGAGAATGGCCAGAGTTCATCTCACCTACTTTGGTCATGTTGTTAGAAGGAATCATTCCCTGGAGAAGGATATCATGCTAGGTAAAGTGTCGAGTCAATGAAGAAGGGAAAGGCCCTCAATGAGATGGATAGACACATTGGCTACAATGATGGGCTCAGGTATAGCAAGGATTGTGACCTGGCACAAGACTGGACAGTGTTTTGTTTTGCTGTGCATGTTGTTGTTGTTGTTTGCCGTCAAGTCGGCCCCGACTCATAGC
>NW_006921774.1:157532-166364 GCF_000298275.1 Orycteropus afer afer | reverse complement strand
TCAAACCCACCAGCCACTCCTTGGAAGGAAGGTTGGGCAATCTACTTCCATAGTGATACTGCCTTGGAAACCCAAGGAGGGGTCGCTATGAGTTGGGGCTGACTCGATGACACATAACAACAACATTATGGTAGAGTTGTCTATTTTCCCTTTCAAGTCAGTTAATGTTTGCTTTATGTATTCTGGAGCTCTTTCATTGGGTGCATAGATATGTGTTATGGTAAAGTCCTCTTGGTCAATTGACCCCTTAACAACATATTGTGCCCTACTTTGACTCTTATGCTTGTTTTCACCTTGAAGTCTATTTTATCAGAAATTAATATTGCCACTCCTGCTCTTTTTTGTTGCCATTAGCTTGATATACTTTTTCCAACCCTTGATTTTTAATTTATTTTTATCTTTGTATCTAAGGTGGGACTCTTGCAGGCAGTACATTGATGGGTCTTCTTTTCTCATCCTATCTGCCACCTTCTTTATCTTAACTGGATCATTTAGTCCATTCACACTGATTATAAATAGTGATGGGTATAAATTTATTGCTGTCATTCTATTGTGTTTTTTGTTGGGTTGTTGGTAATGTCTTTGTTCCAAATATTTTTCTGTGATGAGTTCATTTTGTTATCAAGTATGTTTTCTCCTTTTTTCATTATTGTTGATTTTGTGTTTACTAATCCATTTTGGTTTTCTTCTTTCTTAGTTTGGTTAGAAAGGTTGTTAATTTTCTTTGTGGTTATTCTGAAGTAAATTCTTATCTCCTTAAGTTTGGAACAGTTTGTTCTGTAAAGACATTGTCCTGACTTCCTCTCTATTTGGAAGTTTTGCAATTAAAACTTTTATTCCCTCTATTTGCTTTGTTTTTGGTGTCATTTACAGATTGACTCCCTATTTCTTTCCTTGGATTTTTTTTGTCAGCTTATATTGAGAATCTTTTTCTGGGTTGGCTTCTAGGTGGTAGTGGCAAGTGTCTTGATTTTAATCTGTTGTTCTATGATGTCTTTTGGAAGGACTCCCTTTAGCATTTCTTGTACAGTTGGTCTTTTTTTCACAAATTCCCTTAATTTCCATTTGTCTAGGAATGTCTTGATTTCATCCTCATATTTGAGGGACACTTTGGCTGGACATATAATTCTTGGTTGGCAATTTTTTTTCTTCAAGGTTTTGTATATGCCATCCCATTACCTTATTTCCTATATAGCTTCTACTGGGAAATCAGAGCTTAGTCTTATTGGTTGTCAATTGTAGGTGACATTTCATTTTTCTTGAGGTGCTTCCAAGATTCTTTCTTTCTTTTTTCTTTTTTTTTGGTTTTGGAATGCTTAGTTATGATATGTCTTGGTGACTTTCTCTTGGGGTCTATCCTGTATGGGGTTTGTTGAGTTTCTTCGATGGATATCTTTTCTTCTATCATGATATGGGGGAAATTTTCTATTAGCAAGTCTTTGACAATTTTCTCAGTGTTTTTTTTTTTTTTTTTTCTTTTAATTATTTATTTGCCTCCTCTCATTCTGGGATTCCAATCAGGAATATGCTATTTCTTTTCATGTCATCCCATATAACTCTAAGGTTTCCTTTGTTTCTCTTAAATCTTTATTCTGATTTTTCCTTATGCAAGCTGGTGTCAAGGGATTTGTCTTCTAGCTGGAAAATGCATTCTTCAGCAGTTCTAGTCTACTCTTTTGTCCTTCCAATATGTTATCTATCTCTATAATTTTAGTGTTCATCTTCTGGATTTCTAATTGTAGGGATATATATATATGTATACACACACACACACACACACACACACATACATATACATATAATCTTTGAATTATTTATCAGATAGTTCTATTACTTGTTCGTCCTTGGGGAGATTTCCTAATTGTTTAGTTTGAACACTTGTTTCTACTATCTTGTCCTGGTTTTTTTTTTTTTTTTTTTGTCTGTTGTTTCCTAGACATTTTGAAGTTGTTGTCTTTATTTGTTGGTTATGTGCTGATTTGTTTCACCCTGGTTTTATGTTTTACTTTGTTTTAATATATCTGGAAATGTGGAGAAAGTGTTCTTTTGTTGTTGACTCAGTTGTACTGGGTCACTCTCCAGCTTTCACTGTATTGGTGGAATCACTGGTGGGGATGTGGGTGCAGGTCCTTCTTTGTTTTGAAGAAGATTTGCAGCTGTGGTGAACAGGTGTTGTCCGCCATCTGTTGTTGATCCTGTGGGGCAGGGCCTATTTGTGTTACCAGTCTGTTGGTTGAGTTGGTCAGTGTTGTAGTTATGCCTGACTTGTGGAGAGTTAATATGTTCCTCTCATAGGATGAGATATGGAAAACAAACAAACAAACAAAAAACACAAAAATAACAAAAGAAAACAAAACAAAAAAAACAAGGAGAAGAAGGGGAGATAAAAAGAACACAAAAAGATGACAAGAAATGGGGATAAAGGGGAAAAAAAAACATAAGAAAAAGAGAGAAAATGAAAGTGGGCAGGTGAGAGGGATGATGGTTTGGCAAAATGAAAGAAGATGAGGAGGCAAAGGGGCAAGTGACCAGATAGAAAGGAAGAAAAAATGGGCAAAAAGAAAATAGAAAATGAAGGGAGGATAAGGTTTTTGAGGAGGCATCCCACCAGTTATGTTCAGGCAACAGCCCTGGGAGCTGGCCACTGTGGCAGAATCTGTTCACTTACTGGAGCACCCATGTAAGAGAAAGGAGACCAGTGTGAGAAGTTATTCCTTGGGGAGAAAGCCAAAGCCAATTTTCTGTGCTTAATGTGAGATAATTCAGTCAATGATTCAGGCATGGAGAAGGACAGCTACAGCCCCTGGGTCTTCTTGGAGCAGTTTGCTGATGGTGGCATCCAGTCAGTCAAAGTCCCGCAGTTCAACCTGCCAGCCACCCTGAAAGAGAAATGACAACCCTCCTCAGTGAAGATCCACAAGTCCCAAAATCCCAGGCTTCAGATCCCCTCTGTGCTAAAAAAGGTTGTTAAAATTCGGACTTGAGCCCACTGCCATGATCCTATTTGGGGTTCTGTTTATTCAGAGGGTTTCTCTTCCCTTTCCCTTTCCCTTACTCCCTTCCATATTCCATAGCCACTTAAGCTACAAGAGTTCTGGTCCATTTCCTAGTACGATCTTCACCCCATGCATGGCTTTAGCTCACCTTGAAATATTCCTGATGTGACTATTCTGTGTCTTTAATGCCTGTGGGTTCCATGAAGTTTTTTTTTTCCCCCTCCTCTTTGACATCCTTTGTATTTCTAATGACTTCTTTTTGGCTTTGCCAGCTGGATGGCTTTTTAATTTTTCCCAGTCACTTAACCTGCTCCCTTTTTCCTTCTTCATTGGGTAAAATATTTTATCTTCTCATTAGCTTCTCATAACTCCAGGATCATTATTTGTATCTGTTTTACTGTGTTTCTGAAAATCTCTGTTGAAAGAAGGAATTGGCATGCAGTCTGTTATTATAACACCAACTTAACCAACCTACCAATTTCTTTCTCTATTTGTTCCTTGACCTTAAGAAACTAGGACCTTACACTCTTGACTCTTGGAATTCCCTTTATGAGAGTCCATGTAAGAAGTCTGACTACTCTGAAATCATCATGCTTTAAAGTCACATGTAGACTTTTCAGTTCAACAGTGCCAGCTGAGTCCTTCTTTCCAGCATTCCCACTGAGGTGCCAGACATGTGAGTGAAGCCATCTGGTCTTCCAGACCAGATGATTTTCCAGCTGAATTCCACTGAGTGATTTAAGTTGATGCCACATGGAACAGAAGACCGACCCAATTGAGCTTTGTCCAAGTCTTGACTCATAAAATCAGAGATATAATAAAATGGTTGTTTTATTTTTTTAAGCTACTGAGTTTTGTGATGATTTATTATACTGCAATACATAAACAGAATAGTCATTCTCTAGAACTGCCCCTTGCACAAATTGGGTAGGATTTTAAGTGTTAGTTAACTAAGAGCAATGCTTTTCTTTGGAAAGAAGCAAGGGATGTACTTGCCACACAAGGACATTTATGGATTGCTTTTGTTCTGAAGTTGAGTTTCTGTTGACTGAGGTCTTATTCTCATCAGCTTAGACCCAATAAGTTATCTCTAGGCACAGGCTGAGCCCCTGTTCTTAAAAGGACAAGATTGATTGTGACAATTCTGGTCTTGTGGAAGAAAAAACATCCTCTTCCAGTCATTTACACTGAAGGAGAAAGCCATGTCCTTCTGCTGGATTGGACATTGCTTGGTTTTCTGTTATGTAATGGAACCGGCTTCTGTGGCAGAGGATCTGACTCATGGCTTGAGGGTGTGGCTAATTTCTCCTTAGCTTTCTCATTTTCTATGACCCTCTAGAGTCAGATTGAAAAAAAAAAAAAAAAAACCTGCCGTCAAGTCGGGTCTGACTCATAGTAAACCCTCCTTGGGTTTCTGAGGTGGTATCTCTACAGAAGTAGATTGTCCAATCTTCCTTCTGAGTAGCAGCTAGTGAGTTTGAACCACCAGCCTTCTGGTTAGCAGTCACTACACCACCAGAGCTCCTAGAATCAGATGTTGTTGTTGTGTGCCATCGAGTCGGCCCCAATCCATAGGGACCCCTCCTTGGGTTGCTGAGACAGTATCACTATGGAAGTAGATTGCCCAACCTTCCTTCCAAGGAAGGAGTGGCTGGTGAGTTTGAACTGCTAGCCTTCTGGTTAGCAGTCAAGTGCCTTAGGCACTATGCTACCAGAGCTCCTTAGAATTAGATAGCCATCATCTATTCTGTATTCTATATCAATGTGAAATGATAAGAAAACTACTTTGTCAACATAACAGCTGAGAAAACTATGTCAAATTACTTTGCACTAATATAAACCTCACTCTTTCCATAAGTATTTGTTGGTTTTGTTTTCTGTGCTTTGTCTTGAGCTAGAATTTAGGACTACAGAGATCACTAAGACAAAGCCTGCCCTCAAATAGCTCACCATCTGTTAGAGGGTTAAGACATGCAAGTTAAGAATTGCAACAAAGAGTAATGAGTGCAACAAGAGAGGCCCATGTTAAAAGATGCAGAAGCCCAGAGGAGGAAAGTGATCACCTGATAGTGACTGGATTTGACAGATCAGATAAAATAGGAACTGGAGCTCTATCACAATGACAAAAACTTCCAAAATTGATTGTGTCTTAATTCAAGCTTTCTGAAGTCATGGCAGGGGTGACGATGAGAGGCTCAGGTTAGTAGTGCTCTTGGGAAGGTGTGCAGGGTAGAGGGATGAAAGTGACTCTAACAGGGCTCACCAGACTTCAGAAATGAGTAGGGGCTTCCACTTGATTTCTGAGAGGCCTGAAAATGATGATGATGATTATGATGATGTTGATGACAGTGAATGTCTTTATTGAGTGCTCACTGCATGCTTAAGTATTATCTCTTTTAAATCCCCATACACTCATGAGGGAGAAAATATCATTTCCTGTTTTACAGATGAGGAAACTGAAGCTTAGAGAAGTTAAATGTTTTTTATTAAGGCCACCATACTAATTCATGGCTGACTTAGGTTTTTCATTTCATCCCTGCTTTGTTCTAAATTTCACCTTTGCTCTTTACAGAATAATCAAACTTGGTCAGAGTTAAACCATCTGAGATCAGTCTGGTCTTTCTACTTTTACAGAGAATCTCTGTCAGGTTATGCAAGGATTTTTAGGGAATTCACCTAGTTAGTCCAACTATAATCCAAGATTTCATTGCATTTTTCCTACTTGAGGGGAGAATAGGAAAGAGGCTGCAGAGATGACCTTCACTTGTTTTCAGTTTCTATTCTGACAAGCTTGATCATCAAAACAAATTACAGTATATCTGCTTTCTTCACTTGTAATATGATATACATTTCCTCATGTCTCAATAGATCTTCAGTAGGATTGAAATGTATTGGTATACAAAATTATATATTCTTTTTGATTTTGATTTCGATATGTGGACAAAAAGACTAGAAGGAAGTACATACAAAAGTCATCATCTATGGGTTATGGAATAAATACTGATTTATATATTTGTTTATATATATATATATATATATATATATTTCTGTATGTTCCAAATATTGTATAATGAAAAACACATTATTTTGTTTCACGGCAGTCTAGCTGTCTGCAACTCAGATCTAGTCTTCAAATCATCTAAGTTCAAGTGGTCCAGGGATAGGGTCCTCTTTCCAAGAAGAGAATAGGTAAAGTTGATGGAGATCAAAGCCCTCCTTGTGTGTAATTCACAACCCCCAGGCTTGACGAGTCTGTGAGTGCTGAATGGAAGTGGTATTCTCTTACTTTTCACGGATGTTGGAAAAGAGATAAAGTCAAAAAGTTTATTTGAGCTTTCTAGAAGAAAGACTGAATATAGGACAAAGCATTATTTGTTTCTAGCAGTAAGAAAAGGAGCTCTAGTGGCACAGTGCCTAAGGCATTTGACTGCTAACCAGAAGGCTGGCAGTTCAAATTCACCAGCCATTCCTTGGAAGGAATATTGAGTGATCTATTTCTGTAGTGATACTGCCTCAGAAACCCAAGAAGGAGACACTATGAATTGGATCTGACTCAAGAGCAGTGGGTTGGGTTGGTTTTATATATATATATATATATATATATATATATATATATATATATATATATATATAGAGAGAGAGAGAGAGAGAGAGAGAGAGAGAGATGGGTCAGACATCAGGCTAGAGTCTTCTAGTCAAGTTGCTGTAAAGGTTGACAAAATCCAAGGTTGGCAGGCTAGATAGGATGGTAGACTGTTGGCTCACAGGTTATGGAAGTTAATGTATCTCGAATTTGGCAGGCAATATGGCAGGCTGCTTACTCAAGTCCAAAGAAGTCGAGGTCAGATGATGATGAACTAGAAGAAGGATCTAGATTGAAGAAAAGGTCAGAGAGCTTTACCACAATATTCATATATATTGGAAGCAGGCTACACCCCTGAGGAAACTCCCTTTCAACTGATTGCTCTTCATAACATATCTCATCATGGAAATGATTGCATTATATCATATCTCATCATAACTGCCAAACCACTGAGAATCATGCCCCAGACAAGTTGACACACAACATTAACCATTACAATTGACACACAACATTAACCATTACAATAAATAAAGTTTTGCTTCATCCTTGCTTGTGCAAATTATGATGCAAAAATCATAACAATTTATGTTAAAAGCTCTGAGCCATTGTGCAACAGTCTGAGAAGAAACAAAGTCAAAAGTAAGACATCCAAATGTACAACTACATGAATAATCATTGGCCTTATAAATCTGTACTGATGGGAAGTGAGAGATGCCTGCTGGCCTAATTTATGGTGAGAGCATTTTGTTTGTTTGTTTGTTTTTATTTATTTATTGTGCTATAGGTGCAAATTTACAGAGCAGAGTTTTACATTCAACATTATGTGTACATTTAGTTTCACTCCCCATTTACCATCCCCAACCCTAAGCCAGTCTCCTCCCCTACTTGCTCAGAAACCCCTGTTTCTCCATGCCCCTCATAGTTATGCACTCCTGTATGTCCTGCATTTCCTTGTTTGAATATTGCCCCTCTGATGCCCCATGGTCGATTGCTCCAAGGGATGCATTTCTATAGAGTATGTGGGTGCACCACTCTGGGTTGAGTGGTCTGCGTGTACATCTTGTTTACTATTGGGCTGAAAGCCAGCCCCTGGGAGTGAGTTTTATTCCAAGCCCAGAATGTATCCCAGGGTCATAATACTGGGGGTCTCACCAGACTCCATCCCACCAGTAAGTCTGGTCATTATTGAGTTTTTAGATTTTGTTCCATGTTTTTCCTCCCACTCTATCCAGGATCTTCAGATTTGATACTCTCCTGAGTGGTTGGCATTGGTAGCTGGGCACCATCTAGTTATTCTGGTCTTGAGGTCCATAAAGTCCTCAAGTTGATTGTTTCCAAATGCCCTTGTTTTTTGCACTCTTCTTTGCTTCTGATGATAGGAGACCATTAGCTGCATCTTAGATGGCCGCTTGAAAGCTTTTAAGACCCCAGTCACTAGTCACCAATGTAGGATGAGGAACAAGACTTTTGTGTATTTTGTTGTGCCAATTGAGTCTAGTGTCCCCCAGTACTATGTTCCTGAGTCAGTGAAGACATTTAGGGACAACTTGACTGTGAGCTTGGCTAGCAATGATGAAGCTAAGAACTTGATGCTGCAGTGAAATGGAAATCACCTCAGATATGGAGGGGATGGAACAATCAACAATCTGTCTCTGATGTAAATGAAAAGCAACAAGTGTTTCTGTCACCAGATCCCATTCCTTTCATTCCTTTATCATAGCTTTCATGCAAACTCTCAGTCCAAGCCTGATTCTGGGAAAGACATGCTCACAAAAATTTTATTTAATCTAATTTTCCTTATTCTTTACATTTCAGCCTCCTTCAAATTGGTAATTTGGAAATGGTTCATTATCGAGAGAGAGGCTTGCTTTGCTTTGCTTTGCTTATAGTGACTTGCATTTTCCCTCCTTGATTCTGAGAAATTCTAGAACCTATTCTTCCAGCGGACTTTTTTAGTTGTTCTAATTATTCTATTTAGCACTTTCTTTGCTAAACCTGACAACTTTTTAAAAATTTATTATTTATTTTTTTATTTATTGTGATTTAGGTGAAGATTTACAGAGCAATTTCACTTTCCATACAGCAGTTCACATATACTTTGTCTCATGTCATTGACCACAGTTTACCACAATGCAACAGCTCCCCTCCCACTTCCTGCCCATAGTTACCTCTTCCCAGTGACCATCCCTCCATACTTTCCTGCGCCCTGAGCTGTCTCCCTGTGCATAAGCAGACCTTTTTCTCCCATGATTG
>NW_006921774.1:154001-154554 GCF_000298275.1 Orycteropus afer afer | reverse complement strand
TTGTTTCTACCACTTTATCCTGCTTCTTTGTGTGGACTGTGATGGTCTGTTGTTTCCGGGGCATCATGATGTTGTTGTATTTAGATCTCTGTTAACTGCTTGTGAAGAGCAGCCAAGGGTGGTTCAGGCTCTTCTTGGTGGTTTTTTTTATCATAGGCTTGTTGGTGGAGAAGGAGAAAGTGGCTCTCGCTTAGTAAGTGAAGTCACAGGAGGTGTGGGTGTAGTTGTGTGTTATGAGGACTGTTGTTGTCTTCCACTAAGTTAGACACAATTTATAGTTGAATAGGCATCAAAAAACTAAAAGCCCATGGATGAAAAACACCCCATGTAAGCACACAGGAACAGTAAGCAAAAAAAGAGAAAAGGGAAAAAAGAGGCAAACCTGCAATATCTGGGGATAGAGCACTAAGAAGAAGAAAAACAAAGTAGGGAAGGAGAATAATAAATGAAGAAAAAAACATGAAGAATGGAAGAAGAAAAACAAGGAATGGGGTTATTCATGAGAGAAAAAAAGGGGGGAAAAAGGAAAAAAAAACAAACCTTAAATTGGGGG
>NW_006921774.1:150306-153745 GCF_000298275.1 Orycteropus afer afer | reverse complement strand
TGGGAGTGGGGATGGCCACACCTCTGTTCACCAAGCGTGTGTAGAGTGTAGTAACAAGAAGAATGTCGTAAACTTTCAGTCTTGCAGGCCCGAGTGTCCTTGGGGTTGCTGGAAAGCAGAAGTGTTTTTAAGCCCCAGAAATCTGCCAGAGCACTGTCTCTTTGAATATCCAAAATAGTCAAGCCACTTTTTAAACCTACAAAATGGCGGCATCCTCCAGACCGGCCAAAGTCCACAGCTTAGCCCACCTTTCTCATCACCTTCTCCATTTGTTCCCCAGCCACCGTGCACAGTCCTCCATGCAGTCCCTGGCTAGCAGTGCAATTTTTAGATTAATTCTTAAGTCCTACCACCACAGGAATCTGCAAGAGCACGGTCTCTTTAAATATCCAAAATAGTCAGGCCACTTTTTAAACCTACAAAATAGTGGCACCCTCCAGACCGGCAAAAGTCCACAGCTCAGCCTACCTTTCTCTTCACCTTCTCCGTTTGTTCCCCGGCCACTGTGCACAGTCTTCTGTGCAGTTCCTGGCTAGCAGGGTGATTTTTGGGTTAACTTTTAGGTCCTTCCACCACTCGGGAATTTCCAAGCCCTGTTGTCTGTGCCATCAGGGTCGCTCAGGCCTCTGCCAGACTGCAGCTCTGTGTGTCTTCTTTTTTGGTATTTTCATGCAAATTCTTCTGCTAGTTGTTGTTTGGTCCATTTTTGTACCCTTCCCTTCAAGGCTCAGGAGTCCAAGATTATCTTCTGTGTCTGTGTTAATTGGTTTCCCTTTTCTTTGTTGAAGAGAGTCTGTGCAGTCCTTCTGCCTAGTCCACCATCTTGCTGGAACTCCCCAAACCTGACAACTTTTTAATCAAATAATTTAGAACAAACACTCTCATCTTTCCAACTTTTGCTCTTGTTGTTAAATGCAAGTAGAGTAAGGAGAGTTTAAATTCTAAACTCTAAAGACTTTAAACCCTAAAGGTCTACAAATTAAATAGAGGTGGTTATTAGAAGAAAGGTTTTTATAATAGAGCTGCTCCTTATGTAGAGGTCTGCCCATTCAGAGTCATTCTTCCTCAAAAAACTGCTTAGAAGTTGAGGGCAGAGTCACAGATAAGTAATTCTCTATCTTTAAATATCTTTCTATATTTTAAAAGTAATAATACTAATTTTACTTTGAAAATTACAATTTGCACACATTAATATAAAATAAAATGTAAAACACTCATTGTTCGCAATTTCTACTAGCAACCCCATTCCCCAGAGGTAATCACTAGTAACATTTTTCTATGCATGTGTGTGTATGTCTATTTTTTTGCCCCACATAAATGACATCATACTATACATGCTATATCAGGGCCTTAATAGGAAACAAAAGGCACACTCAAACTGTTGTAGTTGTTGTTATGTGCCGTCGAGTCGAACCCAAGTAGTAGCAACTGCTCCTTGGGTTTCCGAGGCAATATCACTACAGAAGTAGATTACCCCATCTCCTTCTGAGGAGTGGCTGGTGGGTTTGAACCACCAACCTTCTGGTTAGTATTCAAGTGCCTTAGGCACTACACTACCAGAATTCCCACACTCAAACTAGGATGATTTAAAAGGAATTTCATTATTTATAAAAGTATAGGTGATTGTTCTGATTACCTAGTATCATTCTGACAGGAACATACCACAAATGGAATGGCTTAAACAAACAGGACTTTATTCTCTTACAGGTTGGAGGCTTTACATCCGAGTTCAAAGAGCCAAGCTCTAGGGGCTGGGTGAAAGCCCCTTAACCTTGGGCTTCAGCTTTGTCTCCTACTTCCAGCCCACTAAAGCTGGAGACTTTTCTTCACTCAAACAGCTGCTGGCTGCTGAGGCTGACAAACCCAAGGTCAAAAAGTAACAAGGCACAATTCTGATATTACCAAACTACACAGCAGGCCATTAATTCAGGTCCATTAAAAGTCCCAAGATTGGCAGAGCATGGCAGGCTGCTGAACAATGACTTGGCTACATGAAGGTTCAAGCATGCCATAAGCTAAAGACCATTCTCAAACTGCTGCTTATTTATGGGAAGCAGACCACATCCTTAAATCAGCTACTCAGCTGCTTGTGGTAGATCACATCATGAAGTGGAGTTGATTACCATTCTCATCATGGGGAATAAGTACATCCAGCTGCTCAGCCACTCAACCAGGCCCAGCCAAGTTGACACACAAGCTTAACTATCACAGTGATATACTGGGAACCAAAAAAAAAAAAAAAAAAAAGAGCTAGAAATGAGAGTTAGCAGCAGCAACTCAAGTTTAGTTGCTAGCCCTAAACTTGAAGGAGTGAGAGGGGAATAGAGACTGGACGAGGAGGAAAACATTGTGTAGAGAAGAGCACTTCCTTTTGTTTGAAAACACATAGCCAAACTGAAGTCACCTTGCCATGAGGTAGTCAAGAAAATAAACTCTTCGACTTCTCTCTTTTCATTCCGTCTGATAACTCTCTGGGGCTTCCCAGACTGGTGGCTGGTTCCAAAAGAAAGCTAGAAGTTAAGCCTGTTAATGTGGTTCATAGAAATCAGTCTGCAGGGGCAAGGAGGAGGTGCAGAAGAGTGGAGAGTGGATCTCCAGCACACATGTTATCCTGTAACTTACTTTTGAATTTAACAATATGCAGTGGATATCTTTTCATGTAGCTATGCAGCTTGACCACATTTTAAAAATGACTTTATTGTATTCAACTATATAGCTCTGTTTTAGATTATTTATCTAATCTCCTATCAAAATAACATCTAGGTTATCTCAGGTTTTTTTTTTTTTTTGCTATTACCAACAATCCTGCAGTGAATATTTTCATAGATATTTTCATTTAGTTGTACAAATTTATCAATAAAATTATAATCTTGAAGTAGAATTACTGAATTGAGAAAGATGTGCATTTTAAATGCAGGTATTCCACTATTAGCTTTTCTCTATGTCATGGCAAACACTAGGTATTACTTATCTTTTAAATTCCTGCTATTCTCATAAGGGAAAAAAGGGTATATTGTTTTCTCTTACTGTGAGTTTGACCATCTATGTACACATTTATCATTCTAATTTTTTTTGTGTGTTGGCTAGAATCTGTGTAGGTGTGTGTGTGCTACTTGTAATTGGCTCTGAGATTGTCTATAATCTGCTTTCTACTGTGGATTTAATGTTTGCCATATTGATTTGTAAGAACTCTTTGTATGTTAAATTAAGGAAATTAACACTTTGTCATATGAGTTTCAAACTTTTCTGCCTCCCCAATCTTTGTCTTCTGATACTATGTAAATTGTGTTTGTGGCTATAATATGGAGCTCTGGTAGTGTAATGCCAAAGGCATTTGACTGCTAACCAGAAGATTGGTGATTCAAACATACCAGCCACTTGCAAAAGGATGATGAGGCAATCTACTTCCCTAAAGATTTACCACCTTGGAAATCCAAAA
>NW_006921774.1:148300-150098 GCF_000298275.1 Orycteropus afer afer | reverse complement strand
TTTGATCAATTTAGGATTAATTTTTTAGTAGGAATGAGATAGGGATCCAGTTTTGGTTTATCAAATGGCTGGTCAATTTTCCCAACACTGTTGCTTAAAACAGTCTTTCATCATTAGTTTGAAATACTTCTTCCAACATTATCTAAGTTCTCACATAAACTTGGATTTATTGTTGAATTTTTGATGCTGTTTTGTTGCTCTATTTATGAACCATAAATACTTTAATTACCATAGATTTAAAAAATATTTTAATAATTGGTCTTAGTACTCATTATTCACCTAAGTTTTTTTGATTGTCTGACATTTTTCAAGTATTTTCTTTCTGGTGAACTTTAAAATCATTATGTCTAGTTCTAAGAATATCCTGTTGAAGTTCTGACTGTAACATTTATAGATTATTTTAGGGAGATAGAGACAAAAATTTCAGCAATAGCATTGTGTGTAAAGACCAAAAAAAAAAAAAAAAAAGAAAAAGGGGGCCAAGTGCCTCTTAACAAGATGAAATACTAAAGACATAAAACTAATCAGTGAAAAAGAATGTAATAGTGTTGTATATATCAATATAGATGACTATGTATAACTTTAAGTGAAAAAGGACAAATCACAGATGAAGACAGTGTTGTACTATTTATTTGTACATATATACTTATGCATATGTATGTGTTTGTGTATAACATGAAAAAGTATATTTTTCTTAGTAATACATATTTAAACAGTGAAAGGGACATGAAATGCTTGGAAATGATAAACACAAATTCAGAGTCACAGTTACCCACAATAGGATAGGGAAGTGATATAACCAGGGAATAGGCACTGGTACTTTCACCTCTGTTGGTATGGTGTTACTTCCTAAATTTAACTTGTAGATGCAGGAGAATATTATTTTATTCTTTAGACTTTTGGGTATAGCTTAGATATGGAACCTGAAGTTGGTGGTTTGAACTCATCCAACAGCTCTGTGGGAGAATGATCTGGTGATCTCCTTCCATAATGATTACTGCCTAGAAAACCCTATTGAATGGCCATAAATGGAGGAACGGATCAACAAACTATGGTATATACCACAATGGAATACTCCACAATGTTAAAGAAGGATGATGAATCTGTGAAACATCTCATAACGTGGATGAACCTAGAGGACATAATGCTAAGTGAAATTAGTCAATGACAAAAGGACAAATATTATATGAGACTACTATTATAAAAAGTCAAGAAAAGGGTTTCAAACAAAAAGAAATAGTTTTTTGATGGTTACCACGGGTAGGAGGAAAAGGGAGGGTAAACCACGAACTACAGGTTATGGTAATCTATTTCCATAGTGATACTGCCTCGGAAACCCAAGGAGCGGTCACTATGAGTCAGGTCCAACTCCACAGCACATAACAACAACAACAACAACAACAACACAGGTTAGACATATGTTAACATTAACTTGGGTGAAGGAGAAGGAAAAAAAGAAAAAGAAAAAGAAAAGAAAACCCTATGGGACAGTTCTACTCTGTCACATGGGGTCACTAAGAGTTGAGATTGACTCTATGACATTCCAAAACAAAAACAGTTGTTGATAATTGATTTTTAATTAGAAAGATGTATTGAATGCATAAACTAAGCCATAAATAAAATGGTAAGATATTCTCAGATAAGAAATGTTAATATTGGAATTTTTTTTATTGTGATTTGGGTGAAAATTTACAGAGCAAATTCACTTTCCATACAGCAGTTCACATACACTTTGTCTCATGACATTGACTACAATTTACCAAAATGCAACAGTTCCCCTCCCACTTCCTTCCAAGAG
>NW_006921774.1:130528-148200 GCF_000298275.1 Orycteropus afer afer | reverse complement strand
CCCATGATTGTTCTCTCCAAGGAGTGTATCTACCTGAGGTAAATGTTCAACTCATACATCTGTCTTTTGTTTGGCTGGAAACCACAGGTGTGGGTTCAATTCCAGACCTGAAGGGCAGCTAGGGGCCATAGCCTTAGTGGTTCCAATACTGGAATATTTTTAATGTCCCATGAGTACTAGTCAAATACATATGCATCATTTCTCTTACTACCCTGTATTCAGAGAATTTAAATAGTTATTTAATTATATGTTTGTAAACTACAAAAACAAAACCAAGTTTGAAATGGGAAAATATGTACCTGATTATTTAAGGAGGAACTATATCCATATGAAGGAAATTGCAAAGAATTAAAGAAATTTTGGCTAGATAAAAATAGAAAACAAATAAACAAATAAAACTTCTCTATAACCAAAACATCACAAAAAAATTCAAAAACAAATGAGAAAATTAAAAAAAAAAATTGATGTCTTTGGTCTCTTTCATCAACGTGTTTATGTAGATGCTGTCACAGAGGAAAAATACCCTTCAACAACTATTATTTTTCCTCTCAACATCACTGGAGATTTTACAGAGATGTAGAAGTGAAAGAATCTCCTGACTTCTCAATTTGAGATGTAGTTTTAATAGTATCATTTGCCATTTTGCTATCTCTTTTGCAGATCCATTTTTATTCCTCGAGCCTGACTGAAACCATGATAGGATCTGCAGTTCCCACAGCGAGCATGAGTTCAGAGCTCAGTGATCCGAAGGATGGAGATATTTCAGAAAAAGAACTCATTAGAATGACTCAAGAGCCTCAGAAGATAATCATTTCAAGATGGAGCGTTGAGAACAAAAACCAGACTTTTGTTCTGACTAAAGGAATCCCTTCTCTGGGCAACTCAACAATTTCCAAAGCTGCTTCACCGCTGGGCATGATTGTCAGGGACAAAACTGCTTCAAGAGTCTTGCCAACACAGACAAAAAGTCTAAATATGTGTGTCCTCCCCTTCTTTCCTCATTGATTAGGTAAAGAGAACTTCAGGGATTGTGTCCAGAATTTATAGGCATCGTATCTCATGTGTGGTCCCTGGATGGGGCTGCCACGTCAGTTCAGCATATTATTTAAAAAAGGAAATCAGAGTTCATAGTGCTACTGTACTATTACTGATACCACTACTACAGTTGTTAGCTGCTATCAAGTCAGCCCTGACTCATGACAAGCATATGCACAATGAAATGAAAATCTTCCCAGTTCTGTGTTTTCTCTGTATTTGGTTGCAGATTGCACCACTGTTATCCACAGGGATTTCATTGGCTGTTTTTCAGAAGCAGGTTGCTAGGCCTTTCTTCTTAGTCTTTTTAGTCTTTCCGGAAGCTTTGTTTAAAAACTATTTAGGAGCATAGCAGTTGCAGCTACTATTTGTAATATATATATAATTATATATATATGTTGTTGTTGTTATGGGCCATCAAGTCAGATTTGATTCATAGTGACCCCTCCTTGGGTTTCCGAGGCAGTATCACTACAGAAGTAGATAGCCCAACCTTCCTTCCTAGGAGTGGCTGATGGGTTTGAACCACAAGCCTTCTGGTTAGTAGTCAAGTGCCTTAGGCACTACGCTACCAGAGCTCCTAATTATATATATATATATATATAATGAAAGAAAAACCTGCTATTTTTAGTAGGCATTAGGGTTCAAAAGCTAAATATGTTATCATCTGTACCCAGAAAAGAGACATGATTCAAAGAACAGTTAGGGGCTGATAGGTCAGGGTTTTGGACTCTTTTGCCTATTAACTCTGTATGGGTGCAGGTCCGCAGTGGAGATGTATGCCCGGAACTTTCCAAGGAAGCATGTACTGAGCACTTGTCTTCAGTGTTCCCAACATTTGTCTTTCTCCTTGTTTTGGATGTGTCCTTTGTTGTAGCTGTCATTTAATTTACCCTCTATGAATGTGCTGATCTTGACAGATGTTTTACCTGTGTAAATTCATTAATGCACAGTAGTCTAGGAAAGTAGGTGTTGCAAACATAAAAAAAAAAAAAGAAGAAGAAGAAAGAAAACAGGTCCAGGGAGTTTAATGGATCTGCCTCAGACATAGTCAGTAAATGGCAGAGTTGGAATTCAAATCCAGGTCTCTCTTATTCCAAAGTCCATTAACTTTCGATTATGCTGCTTGTGTTCACATTTAATATATTATATTCCAATCATAGAAGTAATTCTAGAAATTATCAATGTGCTTGTCAATTTCTTTAAGTATTAAAAATTCCCCCTTCTTCTACCTCTCAGCTTCCCTTTCTGCTGCTTCGAGGAGATAGGACTATATTAAAAAAAGAAAAAAAAAAATCAGCTGTGAAAGATGTAAAGATGAAAAAGACATTATTTTCTTTATCCAGGAGCTTATAGGCTAGTTGTAGATACATGAATTATGAAAGATAAGACAATTTATAATGAATTTAAGGTTACTGGGTTCCCAGAAAGAGAGCCCTAGTGGCACAATGGTTAAGCACTCAGCTGCTAAGTGAAAGGCCAGCAGTTCAAACTGACCAGCTGCTTTGTGAGAGAAAAATGGAAAGATGCAGCAATCTGCTTCTGTAAGATTTACAGCCTTGGAAACCCTATGGGGCAGCTCTACCCTACCATATAGGGTTGCTGTTAAGTCGAAATCTAACTGACAGCAATGGGTGAGTGTTCCCAGAACTAAACAGAGATGGTGAATGATTTTGGAGCTCAGAAGAGGGTACAAGAAGTCTCAAGTTTATTGCATTCTCAATCTAATGTAATTCTATAAACATTTGCAAGACTTCTTTTCTTACCTCGGCATTGAGCTGAGGGATGAAAAATACAAAGAAAGGGACTTTGCCCTTGAGTTTCTCACACTACAGGAGAAGGGTGATTTTAGAGGAATTCAGAGATTGATAGTGTACTAAACAGATAGGGAAATTTGTAGTACAGACTAACCCTTTGAAATTGGCATGTGGGAGAAGCTGTGTACCCAATCAGTCATGCTTAGACTTTTCACTGGGAGACCTGATGGTGGGTTCAGGGCCACTGATTGTGCTTATAACCTTGGCTACATTTCCAGTCCTCCTGAAAGTACCCTGCCTATCTAAACTTCCTCTTGCACGGTGTCTCAATTGAATGCTTAGCTTCTGTCTATTTAGTTTAGATTTTGTTCAGATTTTAAGTTCCATGGTACAGGAACAAGTCCTTTGCACCCAGGGTCACTATGCTGAGGAAGAACTAAACCCAGGGCAAGATTAATGTCAATGGACGTGGAGATTTCCGAGGAACCTGGAAGCAGAAGTCAAACAGAGAAGGACCTTCTTCCAGAGTCAACAGAGAGAGAAAGTCTGTCCCTTGAACTGGCACTCTAAATTAGCTCTTCTGGCCTTCTAAACTGTGAGAAAATAAATTTGTTTGTTAAAGCCATCTACTTGTGGTACTTCTGTTATAGCACCACTGAATAACTCAATTACTTCCCAAGTTCAGTCTGCACGTGTGATGTCCTTCAACAAACCACAAATATTAAACAAAGTTTGAGCTGCAGCCACAATACATTTTGACCTGGCAATGTCTGGATCCTGAAAACGTTTGAAAACAGAATGCAAACCCATTGTTCTCGCAATTCTGTATAATTTCCATTAATTGAGGTAATATGCTGGCTCCTCTTTTTGATTGCATGACCTTTGGAAGAAAATCATTGATACATTAATTACAGCTTTCATCCGGAGGTTTGAGCTTTCTAAACATTATTTGGATTTCATAGCAAACTGGGGGATAATTGCATGTAAAAGGATCGTGCTGGGTTAGATACTGAGATGGGGTTTTCAAATATCTTCCCTCCAGTATAAATAGCCCAATTGGCAGCCTAGGCACTGATGGAGCCAAGGCATTTCATCGTTTTGTGCAGCTTGACCGACTCCATTTTCTGTTTAGTGATAACATAGCATAATAGATGATACTCTGAGAGGTAACCTTCAAGCTATATGGGTAAGACATTCTTTCTGGTTCAAAGTTGTGTCAGGTGAGATTGCAAAAGCCTGAGTCTTGGTGAAATTCTAAAGGATGCCAGTGACTGGGGCAGCAGTTACAAAGTTTTATTCTGCAGCAAAACCCAGGAGGACCTAATTCTGCCAATATGAGGTAACAGCAATGCTACTAGGAATTGTGGATGACCCACCTGAATGTAAAGGCACATAGAGCCTGGTTGGGGTGGCATGTCTTTATTATTTTTAAAAAATTGTTTTATCATGATAAAAATGTATATAACAAAACGTTTGCCAATTCAACACTTTTACATATACAATTCAGTGCCACTGATTTTGCTCATCATGTTGTTCAACCATTACAACTGCATCACCATTCATAGAAACTCAGTGTCCTTTAAGCAATGACTTCTTTTTCTCCCCCTCCCTCTCATACCTGGTAACTACCAATAAACTTTGGTCTCTGTAAAAAACAAATACAAACCCATTGCCATTGAGTCAATTACAATCTGTGGTGATTCTCTGTGAACTGCTGCATAAGGTTTTCTTGGCTATTATCTTATAGAAGCAGATTGCTAGGCCTTTCTTCCATAGCACTACTGAGTGGGTTCCAACTGCCAACCTTAAAGTTAGTACTAACACAACTTACTGCCGGCGAGTTGGATCCGACTCACAGCGATCCCTCCTTGGGTTTCCGAGGCATATCACTACAGAAGTAGATAGCCCAACCTACCTTCCAAGGAGTGGCTGGTGGATTTGAACCATCAACCCTCTGGTTAGCAGTCAAATGCCTAGTCGAGAACAGACTGTGCCAACCACTGAGTATCTCTACATTTACCTACTCTATATACTTCATATAAGTGGAAACATAGAGTTGCATTCCTTTCAAAGGTTTGGAAGGTTCTTCCCAGGACCTCTGCTGTACATCCTAGAGAGGCTGATGATCACAGTCTTGCTGAAAGCTAGACCCTTGACTCTCTTCACCTTTACTTCTGGGCTCTCCTGACCTGTGTATATATTTTTTTTGCAAGTTCAATCATGTTTCATTCTTTTCTTTAAGAATTGTTTGCTTTTCTTTCCTATGAAATGACAGATGGAGAATTACAAACCGAGAGGTTTAGCTTTGTTCACACAAAGGAATTTTGCAAACAAACAGTTCCCACAAACACTGAGATTATGTCCTCCTGGATCATCACCATCCACATAGCTGGAAGGGAGATGGAAGGAAGCCTTCTAGAGCACAGGGATCAGGCTTCCTGGTGCTGGCTAGTTGCTGTGCTATTTCTTTCACTTGATGAATTTCTCTCAGAGGCAGGACTCACCACCAAAATAGGTGGAAGGACAGGGCTGAGAGTCAAGGAATGTGGATTCTTACCCCAGCTGACTTTGGGAACATCATTTAGCCCAAAAGGTCCTCATCAATACCAACAAATAAAAATATATACATACAAACATACATGTTGCTGTGAATTGATTCTGACTCGGGCAACCCCATATGTGACAAAGTAGAACTGCTCCATAGGGTTTTCTTGCTTTAATCTTTATGAAAGCAGATTGCCAGGCCTTTCTGCCACAGTGCTGCTGGATGGGTTTGGATCACCAATCTTTAGATTAGTAGTTGAGTGTATACCATCTGTAGCACCTATGGGACACATATACAGATAACTATCATTTTAAACTACCACTCATCAGTCAGCTGGTTGTACTGGGTGATGGATGGCATGTTGCTATGATGCTGGAAGCTACCCTCTGCCATCAAGTCAATTATGACTCGTAGTGAACACGATTGCATTTCCAAGGCTATAAATCTTTATGGAAGTAGATTGCCTCATCTTCCTCTGACTGAGCAGCTGGCAGGTTTGAACTGTTAGCCTCTGGTTAGCAGCCAAACGCCTTACTCACTATACCACCAGAACACCTTGAAAGCTATGCCACCATATTTCAAATACCAGTAGGATCACCCATGGTGGACAGATTTCAAAGGAGCTTCCAGACCTAGACAGCCTGGAAAGAAAGGTGGGTCCAGCCAATTCTGAAAAAATTGGCCATTGAAAACCTTATGAATACCAGTGAAACATAGATACATTATTACTTGAAATCTTTATGAACATAGTGAAATATTGTCTGATTTAGTGCTGGAAGTGAGCACTTCATGTTGGAAGGCATTCAAAATATGAGACTGGGGAAGAACTATCTTCAAAAATTAAGTTGACTTTATGATGTGGATGGAGTAAAACTTTTAAGACCTTCATTTGCTGATGTTACATGACCCAAAATGATAAGAAACAGCTTGTAAATATTCATTAGTAATTGAAAATATGAAGTATGAATGCAGGAAAATTTAAAGTTGTCAAAAATGAAATGGAATGCATAAAGATCGATATGCTAGACATTTGAGAGCTCCGGTAGCATAGTGGCTAAGACACTTGCCTGCTAACCAGACGGCTGGTGGTTCAAACCCACCAGCCACTCCTCGGAAGGAAGGTTGGGCAATCCTACTTCCTTAGTGATACTGCCTTGGAAACCCAAGGAGGGGTCGCTATGAGTCGGGGTCGACTCGATGGCACATAACAACAACAACAACAGACATTAGTGAGCTGACATGGACTGTTATTGGTCATTTTCAGTCAGACAATCATATGGTCTACATGCCAGGAGTTAAAAATTGAGGAGGAATGCACAGCATTTATCATCAAAAAGAACATTTTAAGATTTATCCTGAAGAAGTACAATGCAGTAGGTGGTAGGAAAATATCTATACATCTAAAAGGAAAATCAGTTAACATGACTATTATTAAAATTCATGCACCAACCCCTAAAGCCAATGATGAAGAAATTGAAGAGTATTATCAACTTCTGCAGTCAAACACTGACCAAACATGCAATCTAGATGTATTACTGGTGATTGGAATGCAAAGTTTGGAAAGAAGCATTGGTAGTTGGAAAATATGGCTTTGGTGGTAGGAATGACACCAAAGACCACAGAATAATTTTTTTTTTTTAATTTTTATTGTGATTTGGGTGAAAGTTTACAGAGCAAATTCATTTTCCATACAGCAACTCACATACATTTTGTCTCATGACATTAACTGCAATTTATCACAATGCAACAGCTCCCCTCCCACTTTCTCCCCATAGTTACCTCTTCCATGTGTCCTTCTCTCCCATGCACTCCTGCCACCAGAGCTATTTCTCTGTGCATACCCAGCCCTTCTATTCTCCCATGATTGATCTCTCCTAGGAGTGTATCTACCTATTGTAAATGTTCAGTTCATATGCCTATCTTTTGTTTGTCTGGAAGCCACAGGAGTGGGATCAATTCCAGACCTGAAGGGCAGCTAGGGGCCATAGTCTCAGTGGTTCCATCAGGCTCTATCAGACCAGCAAACCTGGTCCTTTTTCTTTTCTTTCTTTTTTTTTTTTTAATGATTTTGAGATTTGTTCCACATTATTCTCCCACTCTATTCAGGGTCTTCTACAGAGATCCCCTTCCAAGTAGTTGACAGTGGTAGCCAGGCTACCATTCTCAAGGAGAGACCCATTGTTGCATCTAGATGACTGCTTGCAAGCATTTAAGATCCTAGTCCCTACTCTCCAAAGTAGAATGTGGAACAATGTTTTTATGTAGTATGTTATGCCAATAGAGCTTGATGTCCCCTGTGACTATGGTCCCGAGTCCAGAGGTCCAACTACTCTGAGTAGCTGGCTGTGGCTACAACCTTGCCTCTTGTCATCTCTACTATATACCTGGGAATTTTTACAGAACATTCAAATACACTTGTAGAAACATTGTCTGCCAATCTTATACATGGTCTTGAGCACTCTACCCCCCACATGGACATACATGATAGTTCAGCCTACCTACCCATCTACCTGCCCATGTATCCATGTTTGCCTTCACTGACAATGAAGTACTGTATGTACAAAAGGGTTCATCTTTGTTGTCTGCACCTCCCATGTACCTCTCTATGTCTTCCTCTTCCTCAATGCCACCACATTGATTACTCACATTTGGTATATTGCCCTTCTCTTCACTTAAATCAGTACTTGTCTCTACCTATCTAACAGTGTTCTCTCCTTTGGGAGTTTAGTTTGTGTGTCAACTTGACTGGGCCTGGTTAAGTGGCTGGGCAGCTGGATGTAATTATTACCCATGATGAGAATGGTAATCAACTCCATAGGGGAATCTACTGTGAGCAGGCAGCTTAGTAGATGCCTTAGAGATGTGGTCTGCTTCCTGTATACAAGGAGAAGCCTTGGGGAACAGCCTCTAGCTTATGGCACACTTGAACCATGCATGTATCTGAGTTGTTGTTCAGCAGCCTGCCATGATCTGCCGATCTTGGGACTTTTAATGGACTTGAATTAATTGTCTGCTGTGTGATTTGGTAATATTGGGACTCTGTCATTTTATTTGTCAACCTTGGGTTTGTTAGTCTCAGCAGCCAGCAACTGCCTGAATGAAGAGATACCACTAGGTTCAGTGGGCCAGGAGCAAGAGGCAGAGCTGAAGTCCAAGGCTGAGGGGCTTTCACATAGCTTCTAGAGCGTGGCACTTGGGGTTTCTAGCCTCCCAAAATTGTAAGAATAAACTCCTGTTTGTTAAAGCTATCCCATTTGTGGTATATTCTTGCCAGAGTGGCACTAGGTAACCAGAACACCTCCCCTTCCTTCCTCTCCCACCCCTGGTAACCAACAAAAAAATTTCCTTCCATATATAAATCTTTCCTTGATTTCTTACAATAATGGACTAATACAATATTTATCCTTCTGTGATTGACTTATTTCACTCAGTATAATGTCCTCCAAGTTCATCCACGATATGCAGTGTTTTGCAGATTCTACATTATTCTTTAGGGTTGCAAAGTGTCACATGATAAAATTTTGCAAGACCAATGACTTATTCATTGCAAATACTTTTTTTTCAACAACATATATAGCAACCATACATGTGGACCTCACCAGATGGAATACACAGGAATCAAATCAACTATATCTGTGGAAATAGGCAATGGAGAAGCTCAATATCAGTCAAAGCAAGTCCAGGAGCTGACTATGGAACATACCACTAACTGCTCGTATGCAAGTTTGAGTTCAAGTTGAAGAAAATTAAAACAAATCCATGAGAGCCAAAATATGATCTTAATTATATTCCACCTGAAATAAGAGACCATCTGAAGAATAGATTTGACACATTTGTGGTGGTTGTTGTTAGGTGCTGCCAAGTAGGCTCTGACTCATAGTGACCCTATGTACAACAGAAGGAAACACTGCCTGGTCCTGTGCCAGCCTCACAATACTTGCTATACCTGAACCCATCATTGCAGCCACCATGTCAATCCATCTTGTTGAGGGCCTTCCCCTTTTTCGTTGTCCCTCTACTTTACCAAGCATGATATCTTCTCCAAGGAATGGTCCCTCTGACAGCATGACCAAAGTAGGTGAGACAAAGTCTGGCCATTCTCACTTCCAAGGAGTGTTCTGGCTGCACTTATTCCAGGACAGGTTTGTAAGTTCTTTTGGCAGTCCATGGTACTTTCAATATTCTTCTCCAACACCACAACTCAAATGCATCACCTCTTCTTTGGTCTTCCTGTTCACTTCCAGTTCACTGTCCAGCTCTCACATGCATATGAGGCTATTGAAAATACCATGGCTTAGGTTAGGCACGCTTTAGTCTTCAAGGAGACATCTTTGCTCTTCAGCACTTGAAAGAGGTCTTTTGCAGCAGATTAGCCCAGTGCAATATGTCATCTGATGTCTTAACTACTGCTTCCATTGATGTGGATTGTGAAACCAAGTAATATGAAATCTTTAACAGCTTCAATCCTTTCTCCATTTATCGTGATGCTGCTTATTGGTCCAGTTTTGAGGATTTTTGTTTTCTTTATGTTGAGATGTAATCCATACTGCAGACTGTAGTCTTTAATCTTTATCAGTAACTGCTTCATGTCATCCTCATTTTCAGCAAGCAAGGTTGTGTCATCTGTGTATCACAGGTTGTTAATAATGTGTCTTCCTTCAATCCTGATGCAGTAGTCTTCATGTAGTCCAGCTTCTCAGATTATTTGTTCAACATACAGATTGAACAAGTATGGTGAAAGTATACAACTCTGGCACACTCCCTTTCTTATTTTAAACCATGAAGGATCCCCTTGTTCTGTTCAAACAACAGCTTCCTGGTCTATGTACTAGTTCCCGATAAGCACAATCAAGTGTTCTGGATTTCCCATTCTTCTCAACGTTATCCATACTTTGTTATGATCCACACAATTGAATGCTCTGGCATAGTCAATAAAACACAAGAAGACATCTTTTGGGTATTCTTTGTTTTCAGCCAAGATCCATCTGGCACCAGCAATGATATCCCTTGTTCCACATCCTTTTCTGAATCCAGCTTGCATTTCTGGATGTTCCCTCTCAATATACTGCTGCAACTATTTTTAAGTTATCTTCAGCAAGATTTTACTTGCATGTGATATTAATGATATTGCTTGATAATTTCCACATTCTTTGGAAGCACCTTTCTTTGGAATAGGTAGATACAAATATGGAACTTTTCCAGTCAGCCAGCCAGGTAGCTGTCTTCCAAATCTCTTGGCAGAGACAAGTGACTATCTCCAATGCGGCATCCATTTGTTGAAACATCTCAATGGGGGAGGAATCCCATCAATTCCTGGAGCCTTGTTCTTTGTCAATTGCTTCAGTGCAGCTTTGACTTCTTCTTTCAATACTATTGGTTCTTGATCATATGCCACCTCTGGAAATGGATGAGCATTGACCAATCCATTTTGGTACAGTAACTCTGTGTATTCCTCCCATCTTCTTTTGATATTTCCTGCATCGTTCAATATTTTGCCCATAAAATCTTTCAGTATTGCAACTTGAGGTTTGAATTTTTCCTTCAGTTCTTTCAGCTTAAGAAATGCTGAGCATTTCCTTCCCTTTTGGTTTTCTAACTCCAGGTTTTTTCACATTTCATTATAATAATTGACTTTGTCTTCTTGTGCTGCTCTTTCAAATCTAGTGTTCAACTCTTTTATCTTGTCATTTTTTCCATTTGATTTAGGTACTCACTGTCCAAGGGGAAGTTTCAGAGTCTCTTCTGAAATCCATTTTGGTCTTTTCTTCCTTTCCTGTCGTTTTAATGAACTTTTGCTTTCTTCATGCATTATGTTCTTGATATCATCCCACAATTACTCTGTTTTTTTTTTTTGTCATTGGTGTTCAATGCATCAAATCTATTCTTTAGATGGTCTCTAAATTCAGGATCTTCTGCAAGACCTCCTTCAAGTGATGAAGAGCAAAGATGTCTCCTTGAAGACTAAGGTGTACCTAACCCAATACATGGTATTTTCAATAATCTCTTATGCATGTGAGAGCTGGACAATGAATAAGGAAGACCAAAGAAGAGTTGATGCTTTTGAGTTGTGGTGTTGGAGAAGAATGCTAAGAGTACCATGGACTACTAAAAGAACTAACAAATCTGTCCTGGAAGAAGTGCAGCCAGAACACTCCTTGGAAGAAAGAATGGGCAGACTTTGTCTCACCTACTTTGGTCATGTTGTCAGAAGAGATCATTCTCTGGAGAAGGATATCAAACTGGTAAAGTGGAGGGTCAATGAAGAGGGGGAAGTCCCTCAACAAGGTGGATTGACACAATGGCTGCAATGATGTGCTCAGATATAGCAAGGATTGTGAGGCTGGCACAGCACCAGGCAGTGTTTTGTTCTGCTGTGCATAGGGTCACTATGAGTCAGAGATGACTCGATGACACCTAACAAAAACAAGAAATTCAAAAGGGATATAATCAAGGTCCTATTTTGGCTTTCATGGACTTGTTGTAATTGTTTTCAACTTGAACTTGAACTTGCATATGAGCAGTTGATAGTCTGTTTCATAGTCAGCTCCTGGCCTTGTTTTGGCTGAAGATACTGAGCTTCTCCATTGTCTTTTTCCACAGATGTAGTTGATCTGATTTCTGTGTACTCCATCTGGTGAAGTACATGCATAGAGCCACCATTTTTTGTTGAAAAAATGTATTTGCCATGAATAAGTCTTTGGTCTTACAGCATTCTATCATGTGATCTCCAGCTCTATTTCTATCCCAGGCTATATTTTATAACTACTGGTGATTCTTCTTTGTTTCCAACTTTTGCATTCCAATCATTAGTGATAATCAACACATCTTGGTTGCATGTTTTTTCAATTTCAGACTTCGAAGCTGGTAAAAATCTTTAATTTCCTCATCTTTGTTTTTGGTGTCTGGTGTGTAAATTTGAATAATTATAGTATTAACTGGCCTTTCTTGTAAGTGTATGGATATTATCCTATTATTGACAGCTTTGTACTTCATGACAGATCTTAAGACATTCTTTATGATGATGAATGCCACACCATTCCTCTTCAATTTGTCATTCCTGGTATAGTAGAGCACATGGTTGTCTGATTCAAAATGGCCAAAACCAGTCCATTTCAGTTCACTAGTGCCTGGGATATTGATTGTTATGTGTTCCATTTCATTTTTGGCAACTTCTAATTTTCTTAGATTTAAACTTTGTACATTCTATGTCCTGATTATTAATGGATCTTTGCAGCTGTTTCTTCCCATTTTGGGTCATGCTACATCAGCAAATGGAGGTCCTGAGAGCTTTACTCCATTCACATCATTAATGCCAACTCTACTCTGAGGAGGCAGCTCTTCCCCAGTTGTATTTTGAGTTCCTTCCAACCTGAGGGTCTCATCTTCCAGCACTACATCAGACAATGTTTCAGGGCTATTGATAAAGTTTTCCAGTAATATATCAGATAGTGTTTTACTGCTATTCATAATGTTTTCAGTGGCCAATTCTTTGAGAAGTGGATGGCCTCTTCCTTCTTCCTAGTCTGTCTTAGTCTGGAAGGTCCACTGAAACCACTGATGCATTGAACACCAAAAACTGAAGAGCAGACAAATTGTGGATTACATCAAAATCATCATCCATGAAGACAGGTAAATGAAGAAAACACAAAAATGGATGTCAGAAGAGGCTCTAAAACTTGCTCTTGAACAGAGAGTAGCTAAACTGAATGGAGAAAATGATGAAATAAAAGAACTGACTGGAAGATTTCAAAGGGTGGTTCAAGAAGACAAGGTCAAGTATTAATTTGAAATGTGCAAAGATCTGGAATTAGAAAACCCAAAGGGAAGAAAATGATTGACAATTCTCAAGCTGAAAGAACTGAAGAAATATTTTAAGGCTTGAGTTGCAATATTGAAGGATTCCATTGACAAAGGCATTCAACTATGTGGATCATAACAAATATGGATAATATTATGAAGAATGGGAATTCCAAAACACTTACTTGTGCTCATGAGAAACCTGAATATAGACCAAAAGGCACTCATTTGAATAGAACAAGGGGATACTGAATGCTTTAAATTCAGGAAGGCACCAGTCAAAATATCAGACGACACGTAACACTGGGTAAACTGGTTACAAAAGACCTTTTTCAAGTGCTGAAGAGCAAAGATGTCTCCTTGAGGAATAAAGTGCACCTGACACAAGCCATGATATTTTCAATCATCTCATATGCATGTGAAAGCTGGACAATGAATAAGGAAGACCAAAGAAGAGTCAATGTTTTTGAGTTGTTGTGCCTGCAAATAATGCTGAAAATACAATGGATTGCTAAAAGAACTAACAAAGCTGTCCTGGAGGAAGTGCAGCCAGAATGCTCCTTGGAAGTGAGAAGGGCCAGACTTCATCTTACCTACTTTGGTCATGTTGGGAGAAGAGACCACTCCCTGGAGAAGGATATCATGCTTGGTAAAGTGGAGGGTTAATGAAAGAAGGGAAGGCCCTCAACAAGATGGATTGACACAGTGGGCTTGATTGACAATGATGAGCTCAGGTATAGCAGGGATCATGGGGCTGGAACAGGACTGGCAGTGTTTTGTTCTGCTGTACACAGAGTCACTATGAGTCAGAGATGACTCAAAGTCACCTAACAACAACAACAACAATATGGGCAAAATATTGAATGATTCAGGAAACATCAAAAGAAGATGGAAGGAATACACAGAATCACAGTACAAGAAAGAATTGGTCAACATTCAACCATTTCAGAACATAGCATATGATTGAGAACCAATGGTATTGAAGGAAGAAATTTAAGCTGCACTGAAGGACCTGTCAAAAAACAAAGCTCAAGGAATTGACAAAGTACTCATTGGGTTGTTTAAACAAATGGATGCAGCACAGGAGGTGCTCCCTTATTTATGCTAGGAAATTTAGAAGACAGCTATCTGGCCAACTGACTGGAAGAGATCTATATTTGTGCCCATTCCAAGGAAAGATGATCTAACAGAATGTGGAAATTATTGAACCATATCATTAATATCACATACAAGTAAAATTTTGCTGAAGATAATACAAAAATTGTTGTAACAGTACATTGACAGGGAACTGCCATAAATTCAAGCCAGATTCAGGAGAGGGGATGGAATAAGGGATATCATTGCTGATGTCAGGTGGATATTGGCTGAAAGCAAAGAATACCAGAAAGGTGTTTACCTGTATTTTACTGACTGGGCAAAGGCATTCAACTATGTGGATCATAACCAATTATGGATAATATGATGAACAGGAATTCCCAAACACTTATTTGTGTTCATGAGGAACCTGAACATAGACCAAGAGGCACTCATTTGAACAGAACAATGGGATACTGAATGTTTTAAATTCAGGAAAAGTATGTGTCAGAGTTGTATCCTTTTACCATACTTGTTCAATCTGAATGGTGAGCAAATAATCGAAGAAGCTGGACTATATGAAGAAAACTGTGGCACCAGAATTGGAGGAAGACTAATTAACAACCTGCATTCTGTATATGACACAACCTTACTTGTTAATAGTGAAGACTTGGAGCACTTACTCATGAAAATCAAGCCTATAGCCTTCAATATGAATTATACTTCAACGTAAAGAAAATAAAAATCCTCACCACTGGCCTAGTATACAACTTCACAATAAATGGGGATAAGATTGAAGTTATCAGGAATTTCATTTGATTTGGATCCATAATCAATGCTCTTGGAGGCAGCAGTCAAGAAACTAGAAGATGTACTGCACTGGGCAAATCTTCTGCAAAAATGTTCTTTAAAGTGCTAAAGAGGCAAAGATGTCACTTTGAAGACTAGGGGGTGCCTGATCCAAGCCATGTTATTATCAATAGACTCATATGCATGTGAAAATTAGACAATGAATAAGGAACATCAAAGAAGAATTGATGCATTGGAATTGTGGTGTTGTCAAAGAGTATAAAAAATTACCATGAACTTGAGGAAGAGGAAGACATAGAGAGGTACATGGGAGGTGCAGATAACAAAGATGAACACTTTTGCACATATAGTACTGTATTGTGAGTGAAGGCAAACATGGGTATACAGGTAGATGGATGGGTGGACAGGCTGAACTATTAGGTATGTCAGTACAGGGGGAGGAAGCTCTGGTAGCATAGTGCTTAAGGCACTTGACTGCTAATCAGAAGGCTGGAGGTTCAAACCCATCAGCCACTCCTCAGAAGGAAGGTTGGGCAATCTACTTCGATAGTGATACTGCCTCAAAAATCCAAGGAAGGGTCACTATGAGTCCGGTGAGACTCAACGGCACATAACAACAACAGCAACAACATGCAGGGGGGAGTGTATCCAAGACCATGTGTAGGATAGGCAGACAATGGTTCTACAAATACATTTGTATGTTCGGAGGAGTTAGCTCCAGGCATCCAGGTGAGTGGAGGGAACCCAGGCCATGCCCCACAAGCGACATGGTGGGAAAGCAAGGGAAAAGACAGAAAAAGGCCAGGGATACTGGGACAGAGCGAGGAGTCACTCAGAGGGATCCAGGTGAGGAGAGGGAACCCAGGCCATGACTCAAATGGCAAGGTGGGAAAGTGGGGGAAAAGAGAGAAAAAGGTCAGTGGGGCTGGGACAGAGTGAAGAGGCAGCAGTAGGGATCCAGGTAAGGGGAGGTTGGGAGGTTTCAAACAACTAAGGAAGACAAACTTGTCTGTTGGTTTGTCCTACAGTGGTGATGTGTTGCTGTGAGTCTTGGGGCTGTGCCACCAGTGTTTCAAACCCAGCAGGGTGCCCATGGTGCACAGGTTCCAGTGGGGTTTGCAGACTGAGACAGACTAGGAAGAAGGAAGAAACCATCCGCTTATCAAAGTATTGGCCAGGGAAAACCATATGTATAACACAGAAACACTGTCTGATACATTACTGCACAACTTTATGAATAGTCTGGAAACATTGACCAATACAGAAGAGGAGAATGTGTCACTTAGGTTAGAAGGCTCTCAAAATAGGACTGGGAAAGAGCTGCATCATCACCTGCCTTACTCATATGGATAAAATAAAGCTTTTGAGACCTCCATTTGCTGATGTAGCATGACTCAAATTGAAGAGAAACAGCTGCAAACATTCATTAATAATCAGAACATGGAATGTATGAAGTATGAATCTAGGACAATTGAAAGTTGTCAAAAATGAAATGGAATGCATAAAGATTGATATCCTAGGCATTAATGAGCTAAAATGGACTGGTTTGGGGCATTGTGAATCAGACAACCATATAATCTACTATGCCGGGAACAACAATTTGAAGAATGACATGACATTTTTCATCACAAAGGATGTTTCAAGATCTGTCCAGAGTACAATGCTGACAGTGATAGGATAATATCCATATGCCTACAAGGAAGACCAGTTAACACTACTATTATTCAAATTTATCCACCAACCACCAAAGCCAAAGATGAGGAAACTGAAGATTTTTATCAACTTCTGCAGTCTGAAATTGACCAAATATGCAATCAGGATCTGTTAATTACCACTGGTGACTGGAATGCAAAAGTCAGAAACAAAGAAGAATCACCAGTAGTTGGAAAATTTAGCTGGAACTTGCATGGTAGAATATTTCAAGACCAATGACTTATTCATTGCAAATACCTTTTTTCAACAACACAAATGGTGGCTGTATACATGGACTTCACCAGATGAACATACAGGAATCAGAGTGATTACATCTGTGGCAAGAAGGGATGGAAAAGCTCAATATCTTCAGTCAAAACTAGGCCAGGAGCTTATTGTGGAGCAGACCATCAATTGCTCATATGCAAGTTCAACTTGATGTTAAAGACAATTAAAATGTGTCCACGAGAGGCAAAATATTATTTTGAATATATCTCTCCTGAATTCAGAAACCATCTAAATAATAGATTTGATGCATTGAACACCAATGACTGAAAACCAGAAGAGTTGTGGGATGACACCAAGAACATCATACATAAAGATAGCAAGAGGTCACTAAAAAGACAAGAAAAGAAGAAAAGACCAAAATGTATGACAGAAGAGACTCTGAAACTTGCCCTTAAGAGGAGTGTAGCTAAAGCAAATGGAAGAAATGACAAGATAAAAGAACTGAACCAAAGATTTCAAAGAGCAGCTCAAGCAGACAAAGCCAATTACTATAATGAAATGTGAAAAGACTTGGAGTTAGAAAACCAAAAGGGAAGAAGATGTTTGCCATTTCTCAAGCTGAGAGAACTGAGGGAAAAATTTAAGCCTCAAGTTGCAATATTGAAAGATTCTATGGGCAAAATATTGAATGATGCAGGAAACATCAAAAGAAAATGGAAAGAATACACAGAGTC
>NW_006921774.1:102799-130048 GCF_000298275.1 Orycteropus afer afer | reverse complement strand
GATCTTGGCTCAAGGCAAAGAATACCAGAAAGATGTTTACTTGTGTTTTATTGACTATGAAAAAGTATTTGATTGTGTGGATCATGGCAAACTATGGATAACATTGAGAAGAATGGGAATTCCTGAACATTTGATTGCATGCATGAGGAACCTGTACCTTGACCAGAAGGCTGTTGTTCAAATAGCACAAGGGGACACTGCATGCTTTAAAATTAAGAAGAGAGTGCATCAGGGGTGTATCTTTTCCCTATACTTATTCAATTGACATGCTGAGCAAATAATCGGAGAAGCTGGGCTATATGAAGAAAAATGTGGCATCAGGGTTGGAGGAAGAATTATTTACAACCTGTGATATGCTGATGACACAACTTTGCTTGCTGATAGTGAGAATGACTTGAGGCACTTACCACTTCAGTGGTAGCCAGGCACCATCTAGTTCTTCTGATCTCATAGTCGTATAGGCCGAGGATCACATGGTGTACCAGTTGCGTGGACAAATTGTTTCCATGAATATTTGTTTTTCTTCATTCTTGTTTGCTCTGCACAAGGAAAGACCCATCATTGTATCTAGATGGCTAATTGCAAGCTTTTAAGATCACAGTTGCTACTTGCCAAAGTAGGAGGTGGAACAATGAAGACTGAAGAATACAGTCTGCAGTATGGATTACACCTCAATATAAAGAAAATAAAAATTCTCATATCTGGACCTATAAGCAGCATCATGATAAATGGAGAAAAGATTGAGGTTGTCAAAGAATTCACATTGCTTGCTTCTATGATCGACACCAATGGAAACAGCAGTCAGGACATCAGACAAAGTATAGCACTGGGAAAGTCGGCTACAAAGGAACTCTTTCAGATGCTGAGGAGCAAAGATGTCTACTTGAGGGCTATGGTGTGCCTGACACAAGCCATGATATTTTCAATCACCTGATATGCATGTGAGTGCTGGACAATGAATTGGGTAGACTGAAGTAGTGTTGATGGTTTTGAGTTGTGGTGCTGGCGAAGAATACTGAAAGTACCATGGACTGCTAAAAGAACTAACAGATCTGTCCCAGAGGAAGTGCAGCTAAAATGCTCCTTGGAAGTGAGAATAGCCAGATTTCATCTCACCTACTTTGGTCATGTTGTGAGAAGGGACCTTCCCTGGAGAAGAATGTCATGCTTGGTAAGGTGGAGGGTCGACAAAGGAGGGGAAGGCCTTCAATAAGATGGATTGACACAGTGGCTGAGACAATGGGCTCAAGTTTAGCAAAGATCATGGAGCTGGTATGGGATTGGGCGGTGTTTTGTTCTGCTGTGCAGAGGGTCGCTATGAGTCGGAAATGACTCTATGGCACCTAACAACAACATTTGTATGTTCTATAAGGATTCCCAGGTATATAGTAGAACTGACAAGGGGCAAGGTTGTAGTCACTTCTTGGACACAGCCAGCTACCAAGAGGGAGTGAATATTTGAACCTGTGGGCTTGAGGACCATAGTTACAGGGGACATCAAGCTCAATTGGCATAACATACTACACAAAACATTGTTCTACTTACTACTTTGGCAAGTAGCAACTGGGATCTTAAAAGCTTGCAAGCAGCCATCTAGATGCAACGATGGGTCTCTCCTCATCCAGAGCAAAGAAGAATGATGAAAACCAAAGATTCATGGAAACAATTAGTCCAAGCAATTGGTACACCATGCGATCCTCAGCCTACACAACTATGAGACCAGAAGAACTAGATAGTGCCCAGCTACCAATGTCAACCACTCAGAGGATGATCTATGTAGGAGATCCTGGATAGAGTGGGAGAACAATGTGGAACAAAACTCAAAATCATTTGGAAAAGGAAAAAAAAAGGGACCAGGTTTGCTGGTCTCATAGAGCCTGGTGGAACCACTGAGATTATGGCCCCTGGCTGCCCTTCAGGTCTGTAATTGAACCCACTCCTGTGGCTTCCAGTCAAACAAAAGACAGGCATATGAGTTGAACATTTACCTGAGGTAGATAGACTCCTTGGAGAGAACAATCATGGGAGAAAGAAGGGCTGTTTATACAAAGGCAGACAGCTCAGGGGGCAGGAGTACATGGAGGGATGGACATAGGGAAGAAGTGGGAGGGGAGCTGTTGCATTGGGGTAAATTGTAGTCAATGTCATGAGACAAAGTGTATGTGAACTGCTCTATGGAAAGTAAATTTGCTCTGTAAACTTTCACCCAAATCACAATTAAAAAAAAAAAAAAAATTACCATGGACTGCCAGAAGAATGAACAAATCTGTCTTGAAAGAAGTATAAGCAGAATGTTACTTAGAAGTGACAATGGCCAGATTTCATCTCTCATGCTTTGGTCATGTTGTCAGATGGGACCTGTCCCTAGAGAAGGATATCACTGTTGGTAAAGTAGAAGGTCAGCAGAAAATGAGAAGACCTTCAATGAGATGGATTAACACAGTGGTTACAAGGATAGGCTCAAGTATAACAAAGATTGTGAGGATGATGCAGGACTGAGCAGTGTTTTGTTCTGTTGTACATAGGATTGCTATGAGTAGGAGCTGGCTTGATGGCACCGAACAATAACAGCAACATCATTTAAAACTTCCATTTATCAGGTATTTTCTATGTGCCAAGCAGTGGGATAGGTAATTTAGATATCCGATTTAATTGAATTTTTTAATTGTTGTTGAAAATATACATAGTGAAACATACACAAATTCAACAACTTCTACATGTGTAATTCAGTGACATTGATTACATTCTTCAAGCAATGCAAATACTTTCATCTTCCTTTTCTGAGTTGTTCCACCCCTGGTGGCAAACACTCACTGCCTGCTAAACTTCCTATCTAAATTTTCCGGTTGCTCTTGTCAATTTGATCCCATATAGGTAGTTCTTTAAAAGATCTCATTGTCACGGCAGACTTTCATTACTAATTTGGCTAAACCTGTTTGATTTAAAGAAGACTCTAGGAGATATTTTTGGTTTAAGGTTTAAAGATTATGACAGAGAAATAGTTTCTGGGGTTCATCCAACCACAATGGCTCCAGAAGATTTGGATTCCACAAGAATTTAAAATTTTATTCAGCGTTCTCCCTCTCCTTTGATCAGGATTCTGCTATAGAATCGTTGATCAAAAATATTCAGTAATGGTAGCTGGACACCATCCAGTTCTTCTGACAGAAGAACTTTTTTTTTTTTCCTTCTTTTTCTCATAGAAAAGGGACCAGTTGTTTATGAGGCAATTAGCCACACATCTCATTTCCTCTTCCTGTTCAATTTCTCCACATCCTTGTCAGCATTTGCTATTTTCTGTCTTGTTGAACTTTCCTAGTAGTGCTGGGGCAAGATGGTATCTCATTGTTGTTTAGATTTGCCTCTCTCTATTGCCTAATGATCGTGAGCATTTCCTCATATGTTTGTTGGCTGCCTCTTTGGTGAAATGACTATTCATGTCTTCTGCCAACTTTCCAACTGGATTATTTGTCTTTTTGTTGTTGAGGTGTTGGAGTTTTCTATAAATTCTAGAGATAAATCCCTTGTCAGATATGTCATTGCCTAATATATTTTCCCAATCCGTAGGTTCTCTTTTGACAGCTTTGGAGAAGTCTTTGGAAGCACATAAAAATTTAGTTTTTAAAAAGTCCCATTCAGCTACTTTATCTTCTGTTGTTTGTTTATTTCGTGTAATGCTTGATAGTCTATTTATGCTGCATATTACCAAAACAAATAAACAAAAAACAAAAAAATCCTCACTGATGTAAAGTCGGATCTGACTCATAGTGACCCCTCCTTGGGTTTCTGAGGCAGTATCACTATGGAAATAGATTGCCCAACCTTCCTCCTGAGGAGTGACTGGTGGGTTTGAACCGCTAGCCTTCTGGTTAGCAGTCAAATGCCTTAGGCACTATGCTACCAGAGCTCCTAATACCATATATTAGGGCCCCTAAATTTGCCCCTGGTTTTTCCTTGAGGAACTTTATAATTTTAGTTTCACATTTAAGTCTTTGATCCATCTGAAGTTAGTTTTTGTGTGTGGTATGAGGTACGGATCTTGTTTCATTTTTCTGCAAATGGATATAAAGTTTTTGCAGCCCCATTTGTTAAACAATTTCTTCCCCATTTAATGGATTTCAGCCCTTTGCCAAAGATCAGCAGACTATAGGTCAATGGATCTATTTCTGGGTTCTCAATTTTATTCCACTGGTCTATGTGTCTGCCGTTGCACCAATATCAGGCAGTTTTGACCTCTGTGGCTGTATAGTAGGTTGTAAGATCCAGGAGTTTGAGACCTACTACTTCATTCTTCTTCTTCAACTATCCTTTGCTTATCCAAGGTCTCTTTCCTTTCCATATAAAGCTAGTGATTGTTTTTTCCATATCCTTAAAGAATGTTGATGGGATCTGGATGGGGATTGCATTGAATGTATAGATTGCTTTGGGTAGAACTGATATTTTCACAATGTTCAATCTTCCTATCCACGAGCATGGCATGTTGTTCTTCCATTTATGTAGATCTCTTATGGTTTCTTGAAGTAGTCTTTTATAGTTTTCTTTGTACAGGTCTTTTGTGTCCCTGGTAAGATTTATTTTTTTGATAGCTACTGTGAATTGTATTGATTTCCTTATTGCTTTTTCAACAATCTCTTTGTTCATATGGAGGAATCCAACTGATTTTTGGATCCTGCCACAATGCTAAATCTCTCAATTAGTTCCAGTAGATTTTTTGTTGAATCTCTTGGGGTTTCTAGGTATAGGATCATATCATCAGCAAATAGCGATAGTTTGATTTCTTCCTTACCAGTTTGGATGCCTTTGATTTCCCTTTCTTGACTTATCACCCTGGCTAGGACTTCCAAAACAATGTTGAATAAGAATGGTGATAGAAGACATACGTGTCCAGTTCTTGTTTGTGAGGAGAATGCTTTGAGTCATTCTCTATTAATAGTAATGTTGGTCATTGGCTTTGTGTATATGCCCTTTATTATGTTGACAAATTTCCCTCTGTCCCTATTTTGCTGAGAGTTCTGAACAGGAACAGGTGTTGTATTTTATCAAATGCTTTTTCTACATCAATTGATATAATCATATGGTTCTTTTCTTTTGTTTATGAGGTGGATTACTTTGGTTGTTTTACTGATGTTGAACCATCTTTGCATACCGGCTATGAACACCACTTGGTCAGGATGTATTTTTTTTTTTTTTTTTTTGATATGCTGTTGGATTCTGTTGGCTAGGATTTTGTTGAAGATTTTTGTATCTATGTTCATGAGGGATATTGGTCTGTAGTTTTCCGTTTTAGTGGGGTCTTTCCCTGGTTCTGATATTAGTATTATGCTTGCTTCATAAAATGAGTTTGGAAGTATTCCATCTTTTTCTATGTTCTGGAATAGCTTGAATAGTATAGGTGTCAACTCTTTCCCGAATATTAGGTAAAATTCTCCAGTGAAGCCATCAGGGCCAGGACTTTTTCTTGCAGGAAGTTTTTTTAGGACCTGTTCAATTTCTTCCTTTGTTATGGGTCTGTTCAAGGTATTCTATCTCTGAGTAGGTTAGTTTAGGTAGGTCTTGTGATTCCTGAAACTTGTACATCTCTTCTAGGTTCTTAAATCTGTTGGATACAGTTTTTTCATAATATTCTGTCAGTATCTTTTTTTATGTCATTTGGTTCTGTTGTGATGACACCTGTTTTGTTTACTATTCTAGTAATTTGCATCTTCTCTTTCTTTTCTTTTGTTAGATTTCCCAATGGTTTTTCAATTTTGTTAATCTTTTCAAATCATCAGCTTCTTGTTTTGTTGATTTTCTCCATTTTTTTTTGTTTTCTGTTTCATTATTTCTGCTCTGATCTTTATTATTTCTTTATTTCTAGATACTGTCAGATTTTTTTATTGTTCTTTTTCTAATTGTTGGAGTTGTTGAGTTAGAGTGTTAATTTTGTTACTTTCCTCTTTTTTAATTTACGTATTTATTGCTATAAACTGACCTCTGAGTACTGCTTTCGCTGTGTCCCATAAGTTTTGGTAAGATGTATCTTCATTCTTGTTTGTTTCTAGGAATTTTTTTTTAATTTCACTTTTATTTCTTATATTATCCAGTAGTTTTTGAGCAATGTATGATTCAACTTCTACATTTGATGTTTTTTCCTTTATTTTCCTATTATTAATTTCTAATTTTATGGCATTGTGGTCCAAGAGAATGCTTTGTAGTATTTCAGTTTTTGAATTTATTGAGGCTTGTTTTATGTCCTAATATATGATCTATTCTGGAGAAGGATACCTGTGCACTGGAGAAGAATGTGAATTGTGCTTTTGTTGGGTGGAATGCTCTGTATATGTCTATGAGCTAGAGTTGGTTGATTGTGTTGTTGAGTTCTTCTGTATATTTGTTGAGTTTTCTTCTGGTTAATCTGTCCCTCCTTGAAAGTCTTGTGTTAAGGTTTCCTCCTACTATTGTAGAGTTGTCTATTTTGCCTTTCAAATTAATTAATATTTGTTTCACATATTTTGGAGCACTTTCATTGGGTGCATAGATATTTATTATTGTATTGTTGTCTTGGTCAATTGGCCCTTTCAATATCATGTAGTGACCTTCTTTGTCTCTTATGCTGTTTTTTTTTGTTTTGTTTTGTTTTTACCTTAAAGTCTACTTTATTAGAAATTAATATTACCATTCCTACTCTTTTTTGGTTACTGTTTTTTCCACCCCTTAACTTTTGATTTATTTTTATCTTTGTGTCAAAGTTGGGTCTCTTGTAGGCAGCATATCGATGTCTCTTCTTTTCTTATCCAGTCTGCCACTCTCTTTCTCTTGATTGGTGCATTTAATCCATTCACATTGAGTGTAATTAGTGATAGATATAGACAGGCTATCTCTTTCTTGGGAGCTCTGGTAGTGTAGTGCCTAAGGCACTTGACTGCTAACCAGAGGCAGGAGGTTCAAACCCACCAGCCACTCCTCGGAAGGAAGGTTGGGCAATCTACTTCCGTAGTGATACCACCTCGGAAACCCAAGGAAGGGTTGCTATGAGTCAGTCCAACTGGATGGCACATAACAACAACAACAAATGAATTGATTGCTGTAATTCTATTTTTTTTTTTTGGTCATGTTGTTGGAGTTTCCTTAGTCCATATACTTTTCTGTACTGAGTTCATTTTGCTGTCAAGTGTTTCCTCTCTTTTCTTCTTTATTTTTGGTTTTGTGCTTACTAAATCCATATCTGGGAGCTCTGGTAGTGTAATGCCTAATGCACTTGAGTACTAACCAGAAGGCTGGAGGTTCAAACCCACCAACCACTCCTCAGAAGGAAGATGGGACAATCTACTTCCATAGTGATACTGCCTGGGAAACCCAAGGAGGGGTTGCTATGAGTTGGGTCTGACTTGATGGCAGATAACAACAACAACAACAACAAAACCATTTCTTCCCCTTCCCTCTGGGTTTTCTTAGGGTGATTGTTAATTTTCTCTGTGGTTACCTTAGGGTGAATTCTTGTCTCTATATTTTTGGAACAGTCTGTTCTATAAGGACATTGTTCTGTTTTCCTCTCCATTTGGAAGTTTTATACCTAGAACTTTTTCCTCTCTATTTAGTTAGTTGCTGTTGTCCTTGTTTTTAGTGTACAGTGTTTTATGGGCTTATTTTGAGCATCTCTTTCTGCTTTGGTTTTAGTGTTGATGTCATGTGTCTTGATTTTGTTGTTCTCTGTTATGAGTTCTCTATTGGACAGACTTCCTCAAGCATTTCTTGTAGAGTTGGTTTGGTTTTCACAAAATCTCTTAATTTCTGTTTCTCTGAGAATGTCTTGATTTCTCCCTCATAATTGATGGACAATTTGGCTGGCTATGGGATTTTTGGTTGGAAGTTCTTTTCCTTCAGTGTTTTATATATGCTGTCCCAGTGCCTTCTTGTCTGCATGGTTTCTGCTGAGTAATCAGAACTAAGCTTAACTGTCTGTTTATTATGAGTGATTTTTTCTTTTTTCCTGGGCAGCCCACAATATTCTTTCTTTGTCTTTGGTTTTGGAGAGTATGATTGTGATATGCCTTGGTGTTTATCTCTTGGGATCTATCCTGTATGGGGTTCTTTTAGGTTCTTTGACAAATATCTTTTCTTCCTTCATGATATGGGGGAAGTTTTCTGTTAGAAAATCTTCCACAATTTTCTCAGTGTTTTTTTTTTTTTTCTGCCTCTTGTTCTGGCATTCCAATGAGGCATATGTTCTTTCTCTTCATGCCATTCCATATAACTCTTAGGTTCTCTTCATTTCTCTTAAATCTTTGCTCTGATTTTTCTTCGTAGAGGCTGGTGTCAAGGGATTTATCTTCTAGTTGGGAAATACACTCTTCAGTCAGTTCTAGCCTATTCTTTTGTGCTTCCACTGTGTTGCATAATTCTCTAATTTTGGTATTCATCTTCTGGATTTCTAACTGCTGTTTTTGTATAAGTTCTGATTGTGTATTAATCTTGTTATTTTTTTCTTGAATGGTTTTCCTGAGTTATTCCAGGGTACTGTCTGTGTTCTCCTCATGTCTGTTTGGGGTTTCCTTAAGCTGTTTAGAGTTCTATAAACATACCTTCTAAATTCTTTCTCAAATAATTATATTGCCTCCTCTTCCTCCATGTTTAATGAGACTTTTGTTTGGGATTTTATTTCTATTGTCTTATCCTTTTTTTTTTTTTTTTTTTTGATTTGAGGTTGCGTGTTGTTTCCTGTTGAAGTTGTCTTTAACTGCTAGTTATATATTTATTTGTTTTATCTTAATTTTATGATTTAATATTTTTGCAAAGGTGGAGCTGGTGTATTTTATTTTATTTTTTGGTTATTAATTCAGGTGTGCTGGGTTGCTCTGCAGTTTTCTTTGTGATGGTGGAATCACTTGATGGAAAGTGGATGCCAGTCTCAATTTATCATGAAGGGAGTTTAGGATTCAAGCTGGCAGGTGTTGTGGTGGGTTAATATGGTTTTTCTATTGGATGAGGCAGGGGAGAGGTGGGGAGAGAAGGAAGAAAAGAGAAAAAAAAAAAAAAAGCTCTAAAGTGTCAGCAGCCATTTCCAGGGCTTTGAGGAGGCTGCTAAAGATTATGTTACACTGTTACTCACAGGCCTACAGCTCAAGTTTGGCAAAAGACCCCAATGGTTAGGGGGCCACCATGTTCTGCTGGGACCCTTTTTTTCCAAAAATCAGTCCTGGAATAGCTGCCCTGACCTGTGCTGTGAGTTCATTCCAGGGCCTGCCCACCTGTGGTGTGCTTCCTTCTCTGCTCCTAATTCAGTGGCTCCTGGAGCCAGAGGGTCTCTGCTCCACTTCTCAGAAATGCTGCCCTCCCAGTGGTCCCAAATTTACTGATAAAAGCGGGTGCTTGAAGATAGATCTGTGGAGTGGCCATAGGTCCTCCTGTGCATTCTCTCCACTGCCCCAGGGGGTCCTCTGGTGCGGATGCCGCTTGTTGCTGGTTGGTCGGCGCTCCTCAGGGCAGGTTAATTTATTTTTATTCTTTCTGGCTGTTTACACTGCCTTTCCCTCCTTTCTTCTTCTACTCCCCTGAGTTTGTCCTTCTCTGACTTAATGACCTGTTCAGGGTGCCAGAATCCTCTCTTCAAACTGCTGTACCTAGTTTTTCAGGTATTAAAATGCTAGAGGGAACTAACTTGTGGGCTACAGGTAAGAAACCATCTTCCCCATCTTTATGAGGTTTTCAAAAAGCACCTAACTTAAAACACCCAGAAAAACCCAAACACACTGCCATCAAGTCAAATCCTACTCATAGTGACCCTTCCTTGGTTTTCTGAAGTGGTATCACTACAGAAGTAGATTGCCCAACGTTCCTCCCAAAGATTGGCTGGTGGGTTTTTTGAACCGTCAACCTTCGTAGGCACTATGCCACCAGAGCTCCTGCTAAATTAAAATAATCTTGCTATTTCTGTGATTTGCTAAATCTTGTTAAGAAATGAATTAGAACATAAAGTGCAAAATTTGACACACAGTCAAATTACTAATGTAACTTAGCAAATGGTTATATTTTCCTTCACATAGCATTTTACTCTTCAAATTTTCTTTATATTGGTATGACTTATTTCTAAATTCCAGTTGGCATAGAGAAACTCCTTTTGTCCAAAATGGGTATAATACTTTTATTTTGAAAGAAAACTTTCCATGTGACCCTACAAGTTGTACAAGTTATCAGGCTGGCATGGAACAATAAACCAGTCTATACAGTGACATTGGTTACACTTTTCACAATGTTTGATCCTTCTCATTATTTCCATTCTGGTTGCTCATTTTCCATGATTCTAGCTTCATGTTCCCCTTTACCTTTTCATCTTTAGGGTACATGTTGACCACTATTAGGTCTAATTTATAGGATTGTTTAGAAAAGTACAGTATTCAAGGGTGATATTATTTATTTTATTGGGCATTCTGTCTTTTGGCTGATAGGTGACCACTGAGGGTAGTCTGAGTTCCAAGTTTAAATGGTATCGTAGGGCAATAGTCTCAGGGGTTCTTGTAGTCTCTATTAGTCCAGTAAGTCTGGCATTGTTCAGGCATTTGAACTTTGTTTCTCCCATTCTGTCCAGAACCATCTATGGTGTTCCTGGTTGGAATGGTTGGTAGTGGTAGCCAGGCACCACCTAGTTCTTAGGGTCTGAAGGTAGGGGAGATTTTGGTTCATGTAGACTATTGGTCCTGCTGCTAGTTTCTTCTCTGAGTCTCTCATTTCCTTCTTTCTCTTTGCTCTAGATGTGTAAAAACCACTATTTGTATCTTAGCGCTGTCCTCTGGCTTTTAAGATCTCACATGCTACTCACCAAACTAGGATGTAGAATATTATTTTTATGATCTATCTTATGCCAATTGATTGAGTTGCTCCCTTAGACTACGGTCCTAAGTCCTGAAACCCAATAACCCAAACTGTGAGGTGTTTGATTATTTATAAGAAATATCCATAACTGTGCCCCCTTTGCACTTTGTCTATGAATGTAAATGTAACACATACAAACATGTATATACATTTGCCTACAGAAACATCTGTACATGTACACCTGTATATTCAGATGTGCTTCTATTTACACTACTTTTGTTTTCTAGGAAGTTGGTAGTGAAGGTGAGGCATGTGCCTCCCTTATCTAAGCCTTTATCCAGCATTATCTCATTTAATCATGTGGGCAACCTCTGTAAGGATTATTATAATCATCCCAATTTACTGATCCCAGAGAGGTTACAATGTTTGTATAATCACCCATCTAGAATCAGCAGTTCTGGAATTCTACACTGACTTGAAATCCCAACTTCCACCCACTGCTCATTCATCTGTCTTCCAGCCCAAGATGCTCCCCAGCCCTCGTGGGCAGGAAGGACATGGATTGCCCTGTGTGTTCTCTGCTTGTTACTGGTGAATGCCAGGATCAGAGTAGCTCAGCAGACTCCTGTGTTTGTGTTCTTCCTTGTTTCAATAAAATATGATCTTCATACAGACAGCTCAATGTAATCCATTGAATTTGTTAAATCAAGAACTCTCTCTATGCTGCTCTCATTAAAAGAAAATTTCACCTATATGCAGATGGTGGTACTGAGATTCATGCTGTATGTTGACACTGCTGAGGAAAGCTTCTGCAGAGACTGAGAGTATGTTCCCAAGAACTTCAAAGGTGGGGAGGGGGACTCACAACCCAAGCCCACAGCCTTTATATAGCATTTTATGTGTTTTCAAAGTGAGCTTACAGATCTTACTTCATGTTTGAAGCTTACTGTATGATTATCCCCCTTTTATAAATGATGGGATAGAGATCCAGAGAGATGAGGTGACTTATTCAATATCACTCAACATGTTGGAAGAGCTGGGATCAGGTGAGCTTACTTTTTATTAGGCAATTGTTCAGTATTCCAAATGACCAGATTTCTAACTGAAGTTGTTGTTGTGTTTTAGCCATGCATACTTATAAATTCAAGATTAAAAATGCATACTTTCCCTTGGCTCAGTCTTTTTGCTGTGGACTGATTATAATTTGTGGAAATGTCTTTACATTGGGCTGGAATCTTCCTGTATTAGTTTCCTAGGGCCACAATGACATAATATCACAAAGTGGGTGGCTGATAAGAACAGTAATTTATCATCTTACAATTGTGAAGATTAGAAGTTCAAATCAGGATATTGGCTGTTTAGATGCCTTTTGAGCACCATGAGGAAGATTTTGTTCTATGCCTTTCAGTTTCTGGTAACTCCAGGTGTCCCTCGGTTTGCAGCTGCGGCATCATATTACATCCTTTCTCTGTCTCCCCATCTCTTTGTCTCTTCTCCTCTTTTATATGGGCACATTCATGTAGGATTAGGACTCATACTACTCCAGTAAGACTTCATGTTAACCCAAATGATAACATCTTCAAAGACTCTATTTCCAAACAAGATCACAGTCACAGGTACAGGGCTTAAGACTTCAACATATCTTTTTTGGGGATAAAATACAATCTATAACAACGTTCCCCTTTCATCCTAATTTAGTTCCCCAGAAATTCATACAATATGTTTTCAACCTGAATCTTCTCTTTTTAGGGCAAATAAGTCTTATTTCTTCAATCTATCCTCATAAGAAGCAGATTTTAGATGTATTTCAGTCCTGATTGACCTCCTCTGGATGTGTCACCCCACCTGTTTGAATCTGCTCAGGTCCATACACAGTGGTGACCTCTACTGAGGGTTATGGCTCCCCAACACTTCAGATGTCTCAGTTTTTGATGAGGACTTGTTCATCCGTCACACATGGGTCCATTTCCTGGCACAATTTTCTGCTAGTTCTGGAGGCATCTGTCATATCTTCCTCTCTGTGGGTAGGTAGGTCTGTGAGAATGGGCAATGTGTGTTGTACTTCTCTGCTGTTCCCCTTCAGCACCTGTGAGCTTCATCAGGAACAATGAATATATACTAAATCAATTAATGTACAAAGTTTGTTGCCAAGCCCTAAGGGCATGAGAGTCATAAAATATCATCTGAATGAACACAATTTCCCTATATCTGTGGAGCACATTTAAGTTTACAAGTTGTTCCCATATACATCATCTCATGTTCCCCAGCAGGATGTATAAGAGAAACCAATGATAGTCTGGAGGCAGAAGCAAGTGTCAGGGGTCAGAAACATAGGAGATGGTAAAAACAGGAACCAAACAGAAAACATTTGAGACTTGGAGGTTCAAAGGCCAAGTGAGGAAGACAGAAAATTGTCAAAACAAATGGGCTAGAGACAGATACTACAAGGGTTTTAGGAACAGGAGCTTCAAGAGAAGAGCAAGGGAGTCAAGAGGAAAACAGATGCTGGCTTTCAAGATTTGATTTTATGTGTCCCCTGCTATGTGGCATCTCAATCAATAAAGAGATCAGGGATGAAATGAACCACAATTTGAGGATATCAGCCACCTTTTACACAAGAGGAAGGACAGAGATTCCTGGACAGTAGTGAAAATAGTAGTCAATAGAAGGAAAATTAAATTCAGTCCTCTGATCCCTTAATCCCAACCAATTTCTATTACCCCATGCCATTTCTGTAACAAAGACTTCATCTTTGTCCTCAACTCCAATTACCTAAATTAGAATGAGCTAGGTACACATTGTATGCTCTGTATTGTTCTGCTGGTCTGGAGAAATAGGAACTTAAACCCTAGATCCTATATATGGCTTAGCCATTAAATGATTACAGCTGCTTGCTCAATGCTCTATGTTACATTTTATTACTCAAAGTGGCAGTTAATTTTTTTTTTTTTTAGTAATTTGTGGATTTTTTTCTTTAGATAATCTATTTCAGGATTTCTCAACTTAATAACTGTTGATATTTTGGGCTGGTTAATTTTTTGTTGCGGAGGCTGTCCTATGCATTATATGGCCATGGTCTCTACCCACTAGGTACTGGTAACAAACTCCTGCCCTCCTACATCAGGGTGTGGTAGTCAAAATGCCTTCACACATTTCCAAATATCTTCCAAGGGGAAAACTTGCTGCCTACCACCTCCACTGAGGACCAATGAAATATTCACACTATTCTAAATTCAAAAGGTACCAAAGGGTATAAGAATAGTCAATTTCTAGATTGATTCTGCCCAACTACTCAGCTACGTTCCAATATATTTTTAAAAATTACTCTACCATGTGTTTTGAGATTTTACAATGAATCCACATCTGTCATTGATGAGTGCACATAAGCCTTGCACATGGAAAGATGGAAAGATGGAGGAAAGGAAAGCAGTAGACCTCCTGTTCTAAAAAAAAAAAAAAAAAAAAAAAAACCCTAAACCCATTGCAGTCAAGTAGGCATAAGGTGAAATATCTCTGTAAGGTTGTCCAAGGGTTCTGCCACCTAGGTCAGAGTCCTCCACTCTGCACAGGGTTTGAAAAGGCCAGCAAGATGCAGTATAGGGAAAATTAGAGCAGAAGTTTTAGTTCCCATGCTGTCTTGAAAAGCAAAAGATAACAATAGATAAATAAATAAATAAATAAACCTACCTGTACTAGAATCTATTTGCTTTTTCTTTGATCTAAGAGCTTGTTCTTGCCTTTGGCATAACCAAACATCTGTGTGTTTTTGCTAAGTAGTCAGCTCAGTAAGTACTTAGCTAAGTATGACGTAGCTATACTTTACTGTTTATCCAGCCATGTTATAATTCGTATGCTGTATTTGTCAGTATAAACGTCAACATAAAGAAAACAAAAATCATCACAACTGGATCAATAAGGAACATCACTATAAATGGAGAAAAATTGAAGTTGCCAGAGATTTCATTTTACTTAGATTCACAATCAATGCCCATGGAAGCAGCAGTTAAGAAATCAGATGATGTATTGCATTGAGCAAATTGGCTGCAAAGATCTCTTTAAAGTGTTTGAGAACAAAGACATCACTTTGAATATTAAGGTGCACCTCAACAAAACCGTGGTCTTTTTCTTAGCCTCATAAGCATGTAAAAGCTGGATAATGGATAAGGAAGACCAAAGAAGAATTCATGTATTTAAATTGCTGTGTTGCTGAAGAATACTGAAAATACCACGGGCTGCCAAAAGGACAAACAAATCTGCCTTGGAAACAGTACAGCTGAAATGCTCTTTAGAAGGCAGAATAGCTAGACTTCATCTCTCATACTTTAGTCATGCTGCCAGAAGACACTAGTCCTTGGAGAAGAATATCATGCTTGGCAAAGTAGAGGGTCAGCAAAAAAGGAGAAGATCATTAATTAGATGCAATGACATAGTAGCTGAAGCTGTGGGTTTAAGCATGGCAATGATTGTGAGGATGTATTTTAGTACAGTTTCAAGCTTTAATAACATCTGCAGCATAAATGCTATAAACATATAAATAATTATTTTCACTTATTTTAAAAGTTATTATTTAATTTATGCAAATCTTCTTCACTTATTTACTTTTTAAAATTTTGAATAATGTCTTTTATTTTTTATGTGTTCAGTGTTTATCATCCTCAGAAGAATTGCCAAAATTAAAATTAAAAATCTATAGTTCAAAACTCAAAAAGATAAATAAGTGTTAAATAAGATAAATAAAAAAATCTTTCAGTTGATGTGTTTTGCATGTTTATGATTTACAATACACAGCATTTAAACTCTGAAGCTGTTAAACATTAAAGCAGCAACTACATTCTTGGACTTCACCAGATGGAACACACAGGAATCAGATCAACTACATATGTGGCAAAAGGTGATGGAGAAGCTCAATATCTCCAGCCAAAACAAGGCCAGGAGCTGATTGTGGAACACACCATTAACTTCTCATATGCAAATTCAAGTTGAAGTTCAAGACAATTAATACAAGTCCATGAAAGCGAAACTAATAACCTTGATTATATCCCTCTTGAATTTAGAGAGCATCTAAAGAACAGATTTGATGCATTGAACACCAATGACCAAAAACTAGAGGAATTGTGGGATGACATCAAGAACATCATCCATGAAGAAAGCAGAAGGTCATTAAAAAGACAGGAAAGGAAGAAAAGATCAAAATGGATGTCAGAAGAGACTCTGAAACTTGAACAGAGAGCAGCAAAAGCAAATGGAAGAACTGACAGGATAAAAGAGCTGAATAGAAGATTTCAAAGAGCAACTCAAGAAGACAAAGTCAATTATTATAAAGAAATGTGCAAAGGCCTACAGTTAGAAAACCAAAAGGGAAGAACACTCTCAGCATTTCTCAAGCTGAAAGAACTGTAGAAAAATTTAAGCCTCAGGTTGCAATATTGAAAGATTCTATAGCCCACCGGTAGTGTAGTGCCTAAGGCACTTGAATGCTAACCAGAAGGCTGGTGGTTCAAACCCACCATCCACTCCTCGGAAGGAAGATGGGGCAATCTACTTCCATAGTGATACTGCCTGGGAAACCCAAGGAGGGGTTGCTATGAGTCGGGTCTGACTCGATGGCACATAACAACAACAACAACAACATAGCCCACCAGCCACTCCTTGGAAGAAGACTGGGCAATCTACTTTAGTGGAGATACCATCTCAGAAATCCAAGGAGGGCTCACTATGAGTCGAATTGACTTGACAGCAGTGAGTTTTTTTTTTTTCTTTTTCTTTTTGGGTATGTGCAAAACAATGAATGATGCAGGAAACATCAAAAGAAGATGGAGGGAATACACAGAGTCACTGACTGTACCAAAAATAATTGGTTGATGTTCATCCATTTCAGCAGGTGTCATATGATCAAGAACCAATGGTGACGAGGGAGGAAGTTGAAGCTGCATTGAAGGAATTTGTGAAAAACAAGGGTCCAGGAATTGATGGAATACCCATCAAGATGTTTCAACAAATGGAGGCTGCACTGGAGACACTCACTCACTCAGCTATGCCAAGAGATTTGGAAGACAGCTACCTGGACAACTGACTGAAAGACATCCATATTTGTATCCACTCCAAAGAAAGGTGATCCCACAGAATGTGGAAATTATTGAATAATATCATATGCAAGTAAAATGTTACTGAAGATATTTCAAAAGTTGTTGCAGCAGCAAATTGACAGAGAACTTCCAGAAATGCAAGCTGGATTCAGAAAAGGACGTGGAATGAGGGATATCATTGCTGATGTCAGATGGATCTTGGCTGAAAGCAAAGAATACCAAAAAGATGTCTACTTGTGTTTAATTGACTGTGAAAAAACATTTGATTGTGTGGATCATAACAAATTATGGATAACATTGAAAATAATGGGAATTCCAAAACACTTAATTGTACTCATGAGGAACCTGTACATAGACCAGGAAGCTGTGATTCAAATAGAATAAGGGGATAGTGTGTGGTTTAAAATCAGGAAGGGAGTACATCAGGGTTGTAGCCTTTCACTATATTTATTCAATCTGTATGCTGGACAAATAGTTTGAGAAGCTGGACTATAAGACCATGGCATCAGGATTGGAGGAAGACTCATGAAGAATCTGTGATACACAGACTATACAACTTTGCTTGATGACTTGAAACATTTACTGATGAAGACTACAGTTTGTAATGTAGATTGCACCTCAATCTAAAGAAAACAAAAATCCTCACAACTGGACCCATAAGCAGCATCAAGATAAATGGAGAAAAGATTGAAGTTGTCAAATACTTCATATTAATTAGTCCTACGATCATCAGATGATCTATTGAACTGGAAAAATCTGCTGCAGAAGACCTCTTTCAAATGCCGAAGAGCAAAGATATCTCCTTGAAGACTTAGGTGAACCTAACCCATACCATGGTATTCTCAATTGCCTCATATACTTGTGAGACATGAATAAAGAAGACTGAAGAAGAATTGATGCTTTTGAATGGTTTTGGCAAAGAATGCTGAAGGTACCATGGACTGCTAAAAGAACTCCTGGAAGAAGTGCAGCTGGAATGTTCCTTGGAAGCAAGAATGGCCAGACTTCGTCTCACCTACTTTCATCATGTTGTCAGAAGGAGCCGTTCTCTGGAGAAGGATATCATGTTTGATAAAGTGGAGGGTCAATGAAAAAGGGGAAGGCCCTCAATGAGATGGATTGGCACAATGGCTGCAATGACGGGCTCAGGTACAGTGGGGATTGTGGGGCTGGCACAGGATGGGGCAGTGTTTTGTTCTGTTGTGCATAGGTTTGCTATGAGTCAGAGATGACTTGATGACATCTCACAACGACAACAGATTCTTGGACATGTTGTATATTGTAAACCATAAATTCACACAACATCTACAATTCCAATCCAATACAGAAGATCTATTCTACTTTTCTCCCATTGCATATTTGTAACTCCCTTCTCTACTAGTGAGAAAACAGACTTTCATTGTCCTTAATAAATTTTCTTATGTGAGAAATGGTCCTGTATGTAACCAACCTCCCAGCATTGCCATCTACTGTGCAGATTTCCTCCTCATCCCAGTCAGGCTCTGACACCTCCTACAGGGCTGCATCACTGCTCCCCATGTAGACACCCTCCCAATGAAGCTCAGGCTCCCACTCACCATTCTTCCTGCCATCTCCCAGCCAGTCCTGGTATTGTGAATATACTTCTCTTATCTTTTTTCTGGAGCTCATATCCCTCATTGGGACACAGGATCCTTTACCATCCACTCCTACCTTGTCCAGCCCCACCCAATAACTTTAGGATTGAATTGTTCAAGGAGAGAAGAGGTGTGAAAGAGGATGAGGAGAAGGAAGAGGAAGGGCTCATTATTTCTTCTTCTTGCAATTTGGGTTGCATCTTGCCACTGCACTGAACTGTTCTCCTGGGAAGTCATTAGTGTGTAGCTCAATCTTACTTTTCTCAGTCCTTCAGCAGCAGAGAATACTATTGACCATGTCTTCTTTCTTGAAACCCTCTCCTTCCTTGGGTCCTATAACTCCACTATTTCTTGTTTTTTCCCCCATCAGATCTCCACTGTCTCAAACTTTTTACTGGTACATTTTCTTCTGCCCATCCCTAAATATTGGTGCTTGCTCATGATTCATCCTTGGTTTCCTTCTTGTCTTATTTTACACCATGGCTTTGAGTGATCTCATCCAGCTCAAGATCACACAGGTAGAAGTGTGTCATTTACCCAAAACCAGAATTAGTGTCTCAGTTAAGCAGCTAAACAACATCTTTTGCTACAGGACTTTAAAAAGCCTTATTAACATCTTAATGGGTATTCTGAACATTTAAATAGTCCCAGTTACAGTGTTATAGTCATAGCGACCCTTCCTTGGGTTTCTGAGGTGATATCTCTATGGAAGCAGATTGCCCAATCTTCCTTCCGAGGAGTGACTGGTGGGTTTGAACTGCCATCCTTCTGGTTAGCAGTCAAATGCCTTAGGTACTATGCCACTAGAGTTCCTGTTATAGTCCCAGTCCCACATTTATTTGGCAACAAAACTGTTTTTTCTTAGTTTAGTTTTTGGAACCTCTATTAGTGTATTGCAAAAACACTCTTGTTCAGGAGATCTCAGTGTGAAAAGTGCTGTTTAACGGATGGTCTGGAAAACATATCCAAAATGCCCTCATCATGGCCGGTATACATCCAGCACATCACACTCAGGTGGACCAATCTAGGGATTTCTCAGGAGTCCAACTGTGTTTTTTTTTTTTTTTTTTTTTTTTTTTTTTTTTTTATGCTCCTGAAAGATGATGAGACAATAAACATTCTTAATACTTAATTCCTTAACTTGAGGACTGTACACATATATCATAAAAACATTGTAGGGGTTTGAGTTCAGGCCACTATAACTATATTCAAGTTATTTACTTGCCTTGAGTCTCAGTTTCCTCAACTGAAAAGTAGGAATGAAAATAGCTCTACCTCAAGGTATAGTTGTAAGAATAAAAGTATTAGCCTCTCATTTAAGAGTCAGAAGAACTCTGCAAAGTGCAAAGAGTGATTACCACCCCTATTTTCAAGGAGTTTTGTTGCTTCCCTTGAGCCTCACAACTGGACAGTGGTGGCACTGTGCTTGAGTCTATACCTTCTGACTCAAACTAGAAGATGTGGCCTCACCATTTAGCCTTGTAACTTACTAGTGAAATGCCCTTAGACATCTAACCTAACCTCTTGGAGGATTAAGTTTCTTCACCTATATAATGAGGTGGTAATAACTATCTCAAGGTGAGAAAATGAAAAGAGATAAAGTGTGTAAAGGGCTAAGCCCAGAAGCTTCTACAGTTTGGAATTCAATATACATAGTGCAATGCATTTCTAGAGTGAGGCATTGACTTTTTACAGTAATAGGCTCATACGGTATTTGTCCTTCTGCAATTGACTTATTTCACTCAGCATAATGTCCTCCAGGCCCATCCATGTTGTGAGATGATTCATGTATCCTTCTTTGTTCTTTAATGTAGCATAGCATTCTATTGTATGAATGTATCCAAATTTAGTTATGCAATAAGGGGTTGCTTGAGAAAGGGAACTCACTTTGTAGATTACCAGGGTGGGGAAGGAAGGGGAGGGATTAATTTTGGGCTACTTGGGGGCCACATGCTGGTGTGGGTAAGGGGAGAGATGGTATAGAAAAAGTCTGTGACCACCATGATAGCATTAGGAAAAGGAAGGACACAGAATTTTACACATAAGATATAGGCAACAGATGCTAATACCAACCAGTATATCCAGAATACTGCATTACCATTAACACCAAACACCAGTTTACAGATAAACGCATAAGAAGGTCAGATGGGGGTCAGTGAACAGGAGTATAATTTAGACCAAGGATAGATTCAGTGGAGGTTAATCTTGCACAGATACCACTGATATAAAATACCCTCAATCCTTACAGAAATAACAGAAGACAGACATAGAGTAATCCCTCAGAGACAGCCAGACACTGTGGGAGAGACTTCCAACAGATCTACTGTCTCAGGACCACATTATTGGAGGACACCAGACTCAATTGGCACAACAAAATACATAAAAGTCTTGTTCCTCATACTACATTGGTGAGTAGTGACTGGGGTCTTAAAACCTTTCAAGTGGCCATCTAAGATGCAGCTAATGGTCTCCTATCATCAGAAGCAAAGAAGAGTGCAAAAAAACAAAGGCATTTGGAAACAATCAGCTGTAGGACATGATGACCCTCAAGACCAGAACTAGATGGTGCCCGGCTACCAATGCCAACCACTCAGGGAAGGATCAAATCTGGAGATCCTGGATAGAATGGGAGGAAAAATGGAGCAAAATCCAAAAACTCAATAATGACCAGAATTACTGGTCAGGTGGAGTCTGGTGAGACCCTCAATACTATGGTCTTGGGATACATTCTGGGCCTGGAATAAAACACTCCCTGGGCCTGGGTCTCAGCCCAATAGTAAACAAGATGCACACACAGACCACTCAACCCAGGGTGAGGCACCCACATACTCTATGGAAATGCATCCCTTGGAGCAATCGACCACAGGGCTCCAGAAGGGATTTAAAAAAAAAAAAAAAATGAGTGAGGCACTGAACTGAAGAGCATAGTAAGAGGGATTTGACCTGCATGGCAAACTATTTGGATCTAGACTGGTTGGGGGCATCATCTCCTGTCCCACAATGCCTTAAAAGTCCAGCAGTTGACCGGGCCTTTATTATTATTATTATTACTATTTTTAATTGCTTTGGGAGGAGGCAAGTAAAGCTATCTCAGTTGTTGCTTCCGGGATTTGAAATTTGACCGAGAAAGAATGATGTCCAGACTCTTTCTTCTCCCTTTCTCTCTTTCATTCTCTCATTGGTTTTGGGACAAATGTGCAGGATAGGAAAGCTTGGAGATTACCAAGCTCATCCTAGGTCATTTCCTATTGGTGACTAGACCCCAAGGGTTTGTAGGAAATCATACCAAATGTCTTTTTCCCTTTTTTCTCTACATGACCCAAGCATGGAGAGATTTTTGTTCCTAAGGTAATATCTGAGGATTTTAATTCAGACCAAAACAATTTTGAGCTTATTCTACCTCTATGAACTGGTGCTGCTTTCCAGGAACTTAGGTTATGAAATATTTTAAACCCACAAAGAGCCTTGTGGAACTCCTTGACCAACTTTGTCATTTTATGGGGAAAGTGAGGCTCAGAGAAGGAAAGGGACTTTTTCAGGGTCAAGGAAAGTGAATTAGAGATAGAGCCAGAGCTAGAATCTGTATTTTATACATTCCTTATTCCCTGATCCTCTACCTATGCCCTGATAATTTATTGACCTTCTAGATCTCGGTTAGTATTTTCCTTTTGCTGACTTAGATTTTAGCAGTTCATTTGTTTGTTAAAATGTAGGAGCCCAGAGGAGAGGATGTGGCATGCCCCTACAATAATTTAAAAATTAATATACCTCCTGTTTGAGGTTGATATCTAAACTTTTTAATCATGTACATAAAGAGGTGCAAATGCTATAATTTCAGGCTTACTATAAAATAATGACATTTTATGACAAAAACGTTCCATCCTTTTTTAAAATATATTTAATGGGATATAAAAATCATAGTGACTTTATGCCCACCATCATCCATTTAAAAAAAGTACAATACATCAATGAACTATTTTTTAAGAGTTGCCAATTTACATTATTCCTTTTTCTCCTTGATATTGTATTTCTATTTTTCTTGGCTTTGAGAATTTTAAACTAATATGTTTTTATATTGAGAGTCTTTTAGTGATCATTCTGTCATACATTCTTACAACAAAAATAGGAACATAATTTGAAATTTAAAGTTTTAAATTTCCTTATCTATTAGGGCTCTTAAGTGTTATCTTTTTTTTTTTTTTTTTCCTGTATTGGATTGCTATTATAATTATTACTAATGTGCAATTTACTAGAAAGACATACACATCTTGCAAACTTTTATACCCATTAACTAAATATAGAAAACTAAATGTTATTGGAGTGGTGTCTTAGGGAAATGGATCATGGTTTACAGTGCCATGATTCAAGGAGGACCTGACAACAATATTTGGAGTGTTTCCTTTTTCTATGCCCCAGAGGTAATGTGACATGGAAAAACTGGGGATGAGTGAGCACTATGTTGTTCTTCTGTGTAGTGGGAAGAAGATGACTGAAAGGGGAGGTGAGAGAAGAGAACCACCATGATGTCTCCGGCCCCAACATGGATGTGCTCTGGGGCAGAATTTTAGTAGAGAATATTTAGAAGTCCAGGATTGGGAAATTGACTCCATCAACATTCTCCATTCCCTTGGTCTTCTGGAAAAGTCTTCTAGCACTTTTAGAGGCATCACACCTTAGTTCAAAAACCTTAGCAGTCAAGGAAACACATTGGCCTGGTCTTAATACATATATGGTCCTTCTGAAAAGAGAGGTATAGAGGGATGCCATCAGCCTTGTTCTGGTTACCTAATGCCATTCTGACAGGAATATATACCACAAATGGGATGGCTTTAACAAACAGGAGTTTATTCTCTTACAGTTTGGGAGGCTAGAAATGTGAGTTCAAAGTGCCAGACTCTAGGGGCTGGGTGAAAGCCCCTCAACCTTGGGCTTCAGCTGTGCCTCTTCCTCCCGGCCCACTGAAGCTAGTGGCATCCCTTCACTCAGGGAGCTACTGGCTGCTGAGGCTAACAAGCCCAAGGTCGACAAAGAAAATGGCACAGTCCCCATGTTACCAAACCACACAGCAAGCCATTAATTCCAGTCCATTGAAAGTCCCCAGGTCGGCAGAGCATGGCAGGCTGCTGAACAATGACACAGCTACATGCAGGGTTCAAATGTGCTATAACGTAGCTACCATTCCCAAAGCTGTTTCTTATATACAGGAAGCAGACCACATAACCAAAGACAGCTACTCAGCTGCTCACAGTGATTCCACCATGGAGCTGATTACCAGTCTCATCACGGGGAATACTACATCCAGCTGCCCAGTCACTCAACCAGGCCCAGCCAAGTTGATGCACAAACTTAACCACCACAAGCCTGTTTTGTATATATGCCACTGAAGAAAGCATGAGGCAAACTGGTGTCATTGCTTTCTTTTTCCAGTTCATTATGTAGCAATCTTCTTTTTTCTCATTAGCTTTATGTAACAAGATAGCTTAGTTGTGGGGCATCTTAAGTCCTGGTCTTAGTACTGAGCACTAGAGACAAAACTGAATAAGGTCTGACCTCTGCCCTCAAAATTCTTACAGTCAAGAACAGAGATGAGATCAATCCACGGCCCCTGTACCACAGTGATTAGGGTCTTACAGGAGGTGCAGAGGGAGGCGGTCTATATTTCATGGGGAAAGCCTCATTTTAATTGGGTCTTGAAATAAAATGGGTAGGTTTTGAATATTCTGAGAGAGTAGGAAAAGATTTCCAGAAAGAGGCAAAAATGACAAAATAAACCTGGGTTTCTCCTTAATTGTTGTCTGCCATTCATCAATCACTAACTTGATAGAAGTTCCACAGTGACACTCAGGATAGCATCAAGTGATAAAATGCCAAAGACAAATATAGGTGCTTTAACTGTAACACAGCTCTGGTAGCATAGTGCCTAAGGCACTTGACTGCTAACCAGAAGGCTGGCGGTTCAAACCCACCAGCCACTCCTCGGAAGGAAGGTTGGGCAATCCTACTTCCATAGTGATACTGCCTCGGAAACCCAAGGAGGGGTCGCTATGAGTCGGGACCGACTCGACGGCAAATAACAACAACAACAACTGTAACACTTATCCCACAATTAACCTAATTAAGGTGATGAAGAGTTGATCTTGCTTTACAAAGCAATACATATTAATAACAACTTCCTTCTAGTGGCTTATTTAGTGCTTTTAATAGTACAACAACTCTATGAGGCAGGTTTTATTATTGTTCTACAGAAGAGGGAATTGAGGCCCTTGGAGGCATAAGTCCGTTGCCCTAGGACCACAGCTGGTAAGTGACAGAGCTGCAACTCACAGCCAGCTATGCGTGACTTGGAATCCTGTGCTCCTACTAGCAGACTGTACTCTGCCCCCTCTTTTCTCTCACCTCTGTGAAATCCCAGTGTAGCTATATATTCCACACACATTTCACCTGATGGGCTCACACAATTCTATTCAGGTCGCTGAGTGATGCGTGACTGATCCTGCAGCTGTGATCATGTTAGTTGTGACTGGTGGGGGTTGGCTGCTTGGCGGACAGGCTGCTGAACAAAAGGCCATTGCCTTGGGAACAAGTGGATGTGTGATGTGTTTATTGCTCAGCCACCAGATAATTGTTGAGCATATCCTCAATAATTCATTCTATCATTCATTTATTCAATAACCATTTACTGAGACCCTGTTATGTGTAAGACTCTCTGCTAGATCCCGGAAATATGGAAGAAAAAGGCCAGTTCATGCCTGAGCTCACCATGTTGTTGTTGTTGTTGTTACGTGCCGTTGAGTCGACCTCGACTCATAGCAACCCCTCCTTGGGTTTCTGAGGCAGTATCACTACGGAAGTAGATTGCCCAACCTTCCTTCTGAGGAGTGGCTGGTGAATTTGAACCGCTAGCCTCCTGGTTAGCAGTCAAGTGTCTTAGGCACTACACTACCAGAGCTCACCATATAGGAGAAGATTCAGGTCTGGATCTCCTTAATCCCATAGAGTGCTAAGAGCTAGGGTGGAAGAAACTCCTGGGCACATCCACTCCACCCCCTGCACCATGGTTTCTTTACATTCTTATCACTCTTTTCAGCAAAGAGCGTTCACCTACCTTCTTCATCCATTCCTTGTCTCATTTCATCTGTATAACCCTGTGGTATGTTTTATGATCTCTGTTCAATGACAAGCTCTGATGGGATAGTGGCTAAAACATTTGATGTTTCAAAAACTGCCAAAACGTTGCTGATTTTAACCCATAAGTCATTCCATGGGAAAAAGATGAAGCAATCTTGCTTCTTAAAAATTTACAGCCTGGAAACTCTAAAGGCAGTTCCACCCTGTCTGTAGGGTCACTGTGAATCGGAATCAACTTGATGGCAATTGGTTTTTTGGTTTGTTCAGTGATAAGGCTCAGGTTACAGGACTTGTCTAAGCACACAGGGTAAAAGATGGAAACTCTGTTGAACCTAGACACCCAGGTTGGGGACTGCCAGTCTGCCACAGTGCAGTTGGTCACATTTGTATAAACCCTTCTCAACATGCTAGTCCTATAATCTAGCTCTGGAGCTCCAAATCAGAGTTCTCCTCAACTCTGGCTGCTAAAATCACTGTCTGGTGTAGTAGCTTCACAATCCCTTATTAGCAAATCCCCCCTTTTGTTTTTCTGATCTGAACTGAAGAAGGCTAGTTATAATCCTATACTTTTCTGTAGAAATGCTAATGTGTTTGATAGTGAGATGCTGCCTAAGATCTTGCTGAGGTGTTACATAATATACATTGTATGCATCCAATTCCTTTCTAAAATCAGAACAATTGTCATGTTTGAAGCAATTTTGTTCCAGAGGTTTGGGGTAAAGGATTGTGGACCCATAGCATAGATAAACCTCATTAAAACAAAAAATAGAAAGAAATTTAAAGTTTTTTTTTTTTTTTTTTTTTTAAAGAAGTCCCCGCATTGTAAACATTGCAGAAATTCTACCCTCCCAAAAAAACCCCAGCACCATCAAGTTGATTCTGACTCACAGCAACCCCTATTGGATTTCCAAGGCTATAAATCTTTACAGAAACTCTGCCTCATCTTTCTCCCACAGAGCATCTGGTGGTAGGTTCAAACTACTGGCCTTTTGGTTAGCAGCCAAATGCCTTAACCAATACACTGCCAGAGCTCCTTCGAACAACTTCTACTTGCCCTTTAATGTTATATAAATTTCCCTTGCTTTGAAATGATTGCACCAAACCCTACTCACAACAAATTCATCACAGTCTTCATTTGCTGCACGTGTTGCTTTTAAGTTATTGAAAAGGCTTCTAGCCTTTTCTTGTACTAACCCAATAAACCAAACCCAATCCACCATTATCAAGTTGATTCCAACTCACAGCAACTCTGTAGGACAGAGGGTGCCGCCCCATAGTATTTTCAAGGCTTTAATCTTTGCTAAAGCAGACTGCCTCATCTTTCTCAGACAGAGCAGCTGGTGGGTTCAAACTGCTGACCTTTATGTTAACAGCCAAGAGCTTTGACCACTGTGCCACTAAGGCTTTTCTTGTACTAAAATAAGGCTAAATAAGAGCTGTATGTATCTGTTCTGACTTACCTCCAAATTCCATTTAAAGACTGAGTTAGGAACAGATCTTTGTAACCTAGGGACTGCCTATATATATATATATGTATATATATATCTCGGAAGGAAGGTTGGGCAATCCTACTTCCGTAGTGATACTAACTCGGAAACCCAAGGAGGGGTCGCTATGAGTCGGGGCCGACT
>NW_006921774.1:99107-102687 GCF_000298275.1 Orycteropus afer afer | reverse complement strand
ATATATAAAGCTTTATGGGAATTGGAAGGAGGGGAATGCTTTCTATTTTGGGTGTGTGTGTGTTGGGATAGTGTCTAGGATAGGGCTATTGAACAGAAGCCACTTGAATTGACATGAGAAGCAAGTCACATGACCTCACACTGGGGAAGAGAGCTGGAGATTTGGACCTCATTCACAGATGATAAAATTGAGGCTAGACAGGAGAGGGAACTTGGAGTTAGAATTGCAGCTACGGCTATATTCCAGCATTCAGGGCTCCCAGGCCTGGGCACTGAAGGCCTCCAGCTGCACGGCCTGGGCTGGGGTGGGCAGTCTGAGCTGTTGGGAGCTGACAGCCAGCAGCTGGCTCATCAGTGCTTGACACACGCACACTGCAGACAAAGGTACACTCTAGCTTTTGCGTGTCTCTCTCTTGTCGGCTCCCTAGGCTCCTGCTGGGCTGCCCTGGCCCTGTCACAGGCTTGTTTACAATGCCCCCTGGAAGCTCCCCAGGCTCAGCAGCTGCAGGCAGGGCAGCTGTGGCAGCCTTGTGATCCTGTGTCAGGTGGCAATGGTACATGTCTCCATTGTCTGACAGCAGCCTCAAAGGAGCACACTCAGCTCATGGGACCCTCCATCCAGCCATCCTCCTGGTCTTGGTTGGGAATTCTGTACGTGCTGGGGTTGTTGGTTTGTGCTCACAGGCCTGCTGCACTGACATTCTGAAGGAACATTGTTTCCAGACCTCAGGAAACCCCACAGCCCAACAAATCTCTTTCTTGTCTTATCAGAGCTCAGAAGCGCTAGGCCCAGGGAGTGTGGAACCTAGAGAGTGGAGGAGCCATTAGATTTCATACATTGAGAATTTACTGAAAAAGCACTGAGCAGACACAGAGAGGAACAGACATGAGAGGTAGCTAGTGAGGTGTATGTATGTGTGTGCACACGTGTGTGTAGCTCCAAGCTCTGGGAGGTCAGATGACACCCAGAAGGCATGGCTTCCAGAGAGGACAATGACAAAGAAGAGGAGGTGGACTAAGCAGGTGGTTGTCATCTGGGAGGCCTGGCAGGAGGGAATAGTGGTAACCTTGGAGGCAGCTGAGGCACGGCATCAAGTAGTCTGGGGCAGGTGTCAGATGAGATCTGGGCAGGCAGGTGGGTACTGGAAGCAGGTGCAGGCTTTAAGTGTGGGTAGAACTGAAAGATAAGGCAGGCTCTCAGTTTTGGAGGAATGCTTAACCATCTTGAACAGTTTCAGTTCCTTAAATAGCTCATCCCCTCTTCATTTGTGGTTTCTTTCTCTGCCTCAGAAGCCTCTTCACTTGGCCAACCCCTACTCTTCCTGTGGGATTCAGCTTAGGTGTCAGGTATTAGAAACCCAGGTGCTCCTGGCTGGGTTGGATTCTTCTCTGTATTCTCCCTCCCCCTTCCATTACTCCTCTCCCTCTGTCGTAATGCTTATCACAGAGGCTTGCAATCTCCCGTCACTCCCCAACAATGACAGGGGCAACTCCTTGAGGGAAGGCCACTGTCTTGTTAGATAAAACTCTAATGTGCTGTACAATACCTATCAGTGTAAAACTCAGACAATACATGCTGAGTGAAGAGATTGATGCAGGGCAGAGAACTGAAACAGAACAAGCTGCTTTGGGGAGCGTGGTGTCAGGAATAAGAAAGCAGCTGAGTTGTTAAAGGAGTCCCATGACCGTGTAAACAGTTAATGTTCTTGGATGTTAACTAAAAAGTTGGAAGCTGAAGTCTGCCCAGAAGCACCTCAGAAGAAAATCCTCATGATCTACTTCTAAAAAGTCAGCCATTGAAAAGGTTACGGAGTACAGTTCTACTCTGACACACAGGGGGTCATCATGAGTCACAATTAACTCTGCTGAAACTATTTTGAGTTGTTAGAACCTGGCCCCACGTTGGGAGAGGCAGCCAGGCTTACTTGATGGTTGTCTCTGGTTCTTGAGCTTGGTCCCCTTACATTGGACCTAGGACCAAACTGGAATTATTGCTTGATGTGGCGTTGAGGTGGCAGGTGGTTCTTAAGTGAGGAGAGGAGGGTCATAATGGAGCCAGACAGAATCTAAAGCCTTCCTGCTTCCTAATTCTAGAAAAGCTGCTACAGTTCTAGCCTTGGAGAAGAGGCCTGAAGTGAGTAGGAAGAAAAGGTGGGGCTTTTCCCCCGTGTGGGTCTGAGCCCAGGAGTGCTTTCACAAAGACCTTCATGGGCTGGACTAGAGCATTAGTGCTGACTCTCTTAACCAACTGAACGTATTAGAGATAGCTGCATGTGGGGCTTGCCTTTGCCTTTTTGCCTCCTCAACCCTCTTCTCCTCAAAGCAGGGGCTATATCTTCTACCAGCCAGCTCATTCCTGTCCTAGGCTCTAGGGTCAATTTTGCCACCAGTAATGTTTGATGCTTTGTAACTCCTGGAGAGCAGGGACAACACGTGCCTCACTCACTGCTGTGTTTCTGCTGCTGAGCAGGGTACTTGGCATGTAGTAGATTGCAATATCCATTTGCTGTATTTAAAACCTTTTGAAAATAATTCACATTATTAACCAGGCACCATGCTAAGCACCTTACAGACGTTTTCTAATTTTGACTCTACAAAATGCTTTGAGGTAAGTATTCCCATTTTACAGTTGAGGAAATTATGGCAGAAGAGTAAGTCATTTGCCTCCATGTCACACAGCTTATAAAAGGCAGAACTGGTGTCAGAACTCAAGTCTGCTTGCTTGTCAAGCTTGTGTTCTCTTCCATGGTGCCTGAGTCTGCCCCTCCACATGCCTGCCCACTTTCACCTGCTGCTTATTCAGTACCTCCTTAGTGTTTCATTTTTGCTCATGACAGAGAGGGGCCTAGAATGTGAGCCATCTTTATGGCCTTCTTCCTTGTTTGTTATATAAAGGTAATAAAACATTTCATTTTCCATGGCCTTCTAAATGTCTCTCAAATAGCTCTCTCTCAATCCTGCTGCCTGTACCCAAATATACAGTGTGATTCAGCATGACTGCTGAATACCATGTGATTCAGCAGACTGTACCAGGTTACAGTCAGAGAGGGTGACACCAAAATGACTGTCTGTAAAATTTTGTGCAAGCATATAGTGCTGCATTGTCAGTGAAGGCAAACATGGGTATACGGGTGGATAGATGGGTGGACAGATGAGTGGACAGGCTGAACTAGTAGGTATGTCTATGAAGCGGGGACTGTACCAAGAACACGTATAGGGTTGGCAAACAATGGTCCTATAAGTTTATGTGTATGATCTGAATTCCCAGGTGTATAGTAGAGCTCACAAGAGGCAAGGTTGTAGTCACTGCTTGGTCACAGCCAGCTACCTAGAGGAACTGAGTAGTTGAATCTGTGGCTCAGGACCATAGTTGCAGGGGACATAAAGCTCAATTGGCATAACATACTACACAAAACATTGTTCCACCTCCTACTTTGGTGAGTAGCAACTGGGATCTTAAAAGCTTGCAAGCTGCCATCTAGATGCAATGATGGGTCTCTCCTCCTCCAAAGCAAAGAAGAATGAAGAAAAACAAAAATTCATGGAAACAATCAGTCCTAGCGACTGGTACACCATCCAAT
>NW_006921774.1:97947-98496 GCF_000298275.1 Orycteropus afer afer | reverse complement strand
TGTAGTAATTACCCAATTAATAATTGGAGAGAGGGTATGGATAATTTATTGAAGACATTAATGCAGCTAACAAACACATGAAGAAATATTTGTGATCATTAGCCATTAGAGAAATGCAAATCAAAACAACAATGAGATATCATCTCATCCCAGCACTAATATACAAAACCAAAGCCAATGCCATTTAGTCAATTCTGATGCATAGAGATCCTATACAACTGAGTAGAACTGCCTCATAGGGTTTCCAAGGTTATAAATCTTGTACAGAAGTTGACTGCCTCCTCTTTCTCCTGTGGAACACCTGGTGGGTTTGAGCCACTGACTTTTTGGTTAGTAGCCACAGGCTTTAGCCCCCACACCACCAGAGCTCTTTATATAAGAGTTAATAGCTAAGCTAAAAAAATAAAATAAAAACAGAAAACACATGCTGGTGAGGGTGTGGAGAGGCTGGAACCATTATACCCTGTTGGTGGGACTGTAAAATGGTGCAAATACTATGGAAAATAGTATGGCATTTTCTTAAAAAGCTGGAAATAGAAATACCATTTA
>NW_006921774.1:76965-80613 GCF_000298275.1 Orycteropus afer afer | reverse complement strand
TTTTGAGAATCAGGTAGTAATTAAAGGAAATAGAGCAAAATTTAAAAAGGCTTCTGCTCAGTTACTAATAATATTGTAACTAATGTTGTAATTCAATGTAGAAAGATTTTACAAAGCAATTTAGTTGTTAGTATTCATAAAATCTAAGAAATATTACATTTAAACAATTTGCAACTACATCACATATTAGTCTAAGATTAAAATTGATAATAAATTTTACTAAGGATTCTGTATGGTTTGCTACAGGAGGAGGTCCATGAGTGGGTGACACCATGAATTACCACACTCGGATACACCAACCCTTGTGGCACCACTGTTACATGGCTTTACTTCTGGTCTCCATAGCCCCCACCTGAGTTGCCTGATTCAATTCATCCTCAACCAATTAATCTTTTTAAAGAATCTCTCAAGCTCAAATTCCCAGGATTGCCTGACTCAGCAGTCAGAGCTCCACCAACAGATCTCCAGGCTTTTCTCCTGCTGCTCCCTACCCATGCTTACTTCACAGCTCCAGAGGTCTTTCTGCAGCCCTTTTTACTATGACTCTGCCTTTGCCTAGCCTTGACTACTACTTCTCCACATTGACTCTTTGAACTTGACCCCTCAGGCCCTAGTAACCTTGATGAAGCTTTCCTAATGTCCTTATTGCAGTTAGTCATTAGTTAAATTTTTCACCACCTTACAGACTATAATTGGTATAGAGTTGGCTTGAATAACTATTTTTCCTTTCTTGAACAGACTCAGACTTCTGCATGACTAATTAAAGGTGAACTAAAAATAAAACCACTCTCAGTATTAAAATGGGAAAAAATAAAATAAATAAAATAAAAATAGAATGACTTCTCCAATTCTGCATAGTTACAGCAGCTTCTTGTAGAGAAGGGAAGCTTTCCTTCTGCCCCCGTCAAATTATTCTCATTATAATTGTCAGGAGCCTAAAGAGTAAAGGAATCTTCAGAGTTTGTGTTTGTTGGGTCTAAGTGATAAATCCCATACCCCCCATTGCTATAATTATGTTTATACCAATGTGTACTAGCTTGAGTTAGACTTACGATTATAGATTTTAAATTTTTAAAAAAAGTTTTAAACATTTATGTGAATTGAATAAGTTATTAGTTCATTTAAAAACTAGAATAAAAATGAACTCTAAAAAGGTACTGAATCTAACTTTTACCCCTGGATGTAGACAGCTAGAAGGAGTATCATTACCACTCTTACAATGAAAATAAGCAGGACTTACTTCACCACTCTTTTAAAATCTTTTTTAAAAAAGATTTTTAAACTCTTTTTAAAGAGCTAAAGGCAAAGAGGTATCAACTTACTGAAAATCTGAGAAGAGATTACCTCCAAGAGAGAGAAAATGTACTCAAACAGGTAGACACAAATGAACACCAGTCAGAAGAGTTCACCCAGAATAACTGAAATATGTCAAGGCTGAATAAGGACTGATGAATCATGTGAAATCCCAGGGAGCCACTGAAATTGAGGGAATCTGGTTACACTTGAAGGCTTCTTGTCCATGAACACTACAAGGCTCTAAGAGAAAAGATGTAGATGGGTTCTAAGAAATGTCTATTGTGGTGCACACCTGGGCCTGGGTAATAGCCACATGGGAGAGGCAGACAGCTAAGCCTAACCCTACCCTTCTCCTTGGTGTCCACTGCAGAAAAAGTCTTAATTTGGGGTCAGGGAAGGTTCACTCTGCTGTCCTTAGGGAGCTGCAGAATGCACATTGCAGCTGCAGGAAGAAGGGGAGGACCACTACTCCTGGGATAGGGGCAGAGCTAAGTGCTGAGTTCACAGCTACCTGAGAACCCAGAAGTCCATACTCCATTGGACTGAAGAACAAGGTACATACCTGAGGTTGAGCCTTAATTGGAATTTAAGAGATGGCACCTGCCTATTTTCTGCTGCTGCCAGGAAGACAAGCCCCACCCCAGAGGCAGGAAAGGGAGGGAATGCCAGGGACATCAAAGTGACGGGATCCATGTAAGGGGAGGATGGAGAGGTTTCGAACAGCTAAGGGAGACAAACTTGTCTGTCAGTTCATCATAGTGTGGTGGCATGTGTGTTGCTGTGAGGCTTGAAGCTGTGCCACCAGTGTTTCAAATGCCAGCAGGGTTGCACATGGTGCACAGGTTTCAATGTAGCTTACAGACTGAGACAGACTAGGAAGAAGGAAGAGGCCATCTACTTTTCAAAGAGTTGGCTAAGGAAAACCTTATGAATAGCAGAGAAACACTGTCTGATACAATACTGGGAAACTTTAAGAATAGCTCAGAAACACTGTTTGATACGATGCAGGAAGATGAGCCCCTCAGGTTGGAAGGCACTCAAAATATGACTGAGAAAGAGCTGTCTCATCAGAATACAACCAACCTCAATGATATGGATAAAGTAAAGCTTTTGGAACTTCCATTTGCTGATGTGGCATGACTCAAATTGAGGAGAAACAGCTGCAAACATCCATTAATAATCACAACATGGAATGTAAGAAGTATGAATCTAGGAAAATTAAAAGTTGTCAAAAATGAAACAAAATGCATAAAGATTGATATTCTAGGCATTAGTGAGCTGAAATGGTCATTTTGGCCATTTTGAATCAGACAACCTTGTGATCTCTTATGCCATGAATGATAATTTGAAGAGGAATGGCATGGCATTAATCATTACAAAGATGTTCCAAGATCTGTCCTGAAGTACAATGCTGTCAATCATAGGATAATATCCATACGCCTACAAGGAAGACTCATTAATACTACTACTATTCAAATTTACGCAGCAACCACCAAAGCCAAAGATGAGGAAATTGAAGATTTTTATCAACTTCCGTAGTCTGAAATTGGCTGAACATGCAATCAAGATGTGTTAATTATCACTGGTGACTGGAATGCAAAAGTTGGAAACAAAGAAGAATCAATGGCAGTTGGAAAATTTGACCTTGTTGACAGAAATAATGCTGGAGATCGCATGACAGAATTTTGCAAGACCAACAACTTATTCATTGCAAATATCTTTTTTCAACAATACAAATGGTGGCTATAAATACGGACTTTGTCAGATGGAATACACAGGATTCAGATTACCTATATTTGTGGCAAGAGGTTATGGAAAAGCTCAATATCTTCAGCAAAAACAAGGCCAGGAGCTGATTGTGGAACAGAACATCAACTGCTCATATGCAAGTTGAAGACAATTGAAACAAGTCCACAAGAGCCAAAATATGACCTTGAATATACACCTCCAGAATTTAGAGACCATCTAAAGAATATATTTGATGCATTGAACAATGATGACTGAAAACCAGAATAATTGTGGGATGACACCAAGAACATCATCCATGAAGACAGCAAGAGGTCATTAAAAATACAAGAAAGGAAGAAACAATCAAAATGGATGTCAGAAGAGATTCTGAAACTTGCCCTTGAGCAGACAATAGCTAAAGCCAAACGAAGAAATGACAAGAAAAAGAGCTGAACCAAAGATTTCAAAGAGCACATCGAGCAGACAAAGCCAATTACTATAAAGAAATGTGCAAAGACCTGAAGTTTACAAATCAAAAGGGAAGAACATATTCAGTATTTCTCAAGCTGAAAGAACTGAGGAAAAAATTTAAGCCTCAAGTTGCAATATTGAAAGATTCTATGG
>NW_006921774.1:57729-76707 GCF_000298275.1 Orycteropus afer afer | reverse complement strand
ATTCCAAAGAAAGGTGATCCCACAGAATGTGGAAATTATCAAACAATATCATTAATATCCCATGCAAGTAAAATCTTACTGAAGATAATTCAAAAACTATTGCAGCAGTATATTGACAGAGAACTTCCAGAAATGCAAGCTGGATTCAGAAGAGCACATGGAACAAGGGATATCCTTGCTGATGTCAGATGGATCTTGGCTCAAAACAAAGAATACCAGGAAGATGTTTTCCTGTGTTTTATTGACTATGCAAAAGCATTTGATTGTGTGGATCATAACAAATTGTGGATAATATTGAGAAGAATGGGAATTCCCGGACACTTAAAAGTATTCATGAGGAACCTATACATACACCTGGAGGCTGTCATTTGAACAGATCAAGGGGACTCTGCATGATTTAAAAACAAGAAGGGAGTGTGTCAGGGTTGTGTCCTTTCACTGTACTTATTCAATCTATATGTTGAGCAAATAATCCAAGAAGCTGGACTATAGGAAGAAGAACTTGGCATCAGGATTGGAGGAAGACTCATTAACAACCTGTGATACATAGATGGTACAACTTTGTTTGATGAATGTGAGAATGACTGGAAGCACTTACTGATGAAGATTGAAGAATACAGTCTGCAGTATGGATTACATCTCAACATAAAAACAAAAATCCTCACAACTGGACCTATAAGCAGCATCACGATAAACGGAGAAAAGACTGAAGTTCTCAAAAGACTTCACAATGCTTGGTTCTACAATCGATGCCAATGGAAACAGCAGTCAGGACATCAGATGATGTATAGCACTGGGCAAATCGGCTACAAAGGACCTCTTTCAAGTGCTGAAGAGCAAAGATGTCTCCTTGAGGACTAAGGTGTGGATGACAAAAGCCATGGTATTTTCAATCATCTCATATACATGTGAGGAGCTCTGGTAGCATAGTGGCTAAGGCACTTGACTGCTAACCAGAAGGCTGGCGGTTCAAACCCACCAGCCACTCCTCGGAAGGAAGATCGGGCAATCTACTTCTGTAGTGACACTGCCTCAGAAACTGAAGAAGGGGTTGCCTATGAGTCAGATCCAACTTGGCAGTGAGTTTGGTTTTTTTTTTGAAGAAGAGTTGATGCTTTTGAGTTATGGTATTGGAGAAGAATGCTAAGAGAACCATGGTCTGCTAAAAGAACTATCAAATCTGTCCTACAGGAAGTGCAGCTGGAATGCTCATTGGAAGTCAGAATGGCCAGACTTCATCTCACCTACTTTGGTCATTTTGTCAGAGGGAATCATTCCCTAGAGAAGGATACCATACTTGGTAAAGTGGAGGGTCAACAAAAAGGGGAAGTCCTTCAACGAGATGGATTGACACAATGGCTGCAAAGATGGGCTCAGATATAACAAGGATCATGAAGTTGGCACAGGACCAGGAAGTGTTTTGTTCTGCTGGGCATAGGGTTGCTATGAGTTGGAGATGACTGGATGGCACCTAACAACAATGACTAGAAGAACACAGTTCCAATGGCTGCAGGCAAGATCCATTGATAAATTCTAAAGTTAGTGGGTAAAACTTTAAGGAGAAACAGGATATTTGCATAGAACTAAACTGTTTCACCAATTTACCACTTACTGTGGTGGTTTTAATACATGACCCCAGGTCTTTGACATTTCTTCCTCTGGGAGGCATTCTCTCTCTCACTGCCCTTGAGTTTGTTCAGACTCATAGTGACCTCTCCTTGGGTTTCTGAGGCAGTATCTCTTTGGAAGTAGATTGCCCAGTCTTCCTTCTGACAAGTGGCTGGTGGGTTTGAACTGCCAGCCTTCTGGTTAACAGTCAAATGCCTTAGGCACTACACCACCAGAGCTCCCTCATGGAAGCATAGCTTAATACTTTCCCCACTGTATATGGGCTGGACTTAATGACTTGCCTTGAACAAATTGAGTATGGGAAGGGGACATCAGAAACTTTAATCAAGTAATTATGGTTAATATCACCAGTGATAGGTCATGTTGATATCAGGCACTCCTATAAGATGTGATGAATGCACCTTATGTTGTGGCATTCTTCTCCTTTCATTTAATTATGGAGTACCTGGGTGATGCAAGCAGTTAACTCACTCAACTGCTAACTGTAAAGATTGGAGGCACCTTGAAAGAAAAGCTTGGGAATCTACTGAAAAATCAACCATTTGAAAACTCAGTAGAACACAATTCTACTTTGACACATATGAAGTTACCTTGAGTCAATTCAACTCCATGGCAATTGGGTTTTTTTTTTAATAATCTAACCATAAGAAAACATTCCACAAAACCAAACTGAGAAATATTCCACACAATTCTTGATCACTACTTTTCAGTTGTCAAGGTCATGAAAGACAAGGAAAGACTGACAAGCTGTCACAGATTTGAGAGCACTAAGGAGACATATGACTAAAGGCAACACAATGTCGTGGAGTGGATTCTGGAACAACAAAAACTAGATTGATTATAATATTTTCAAATTGCTGGACATTCTACTATCTTTGCAAATCTTTTGGAAATCTAAAATTATTTCAAAATAAAAAGTAAAAAACTACTGGAGTTCTATATGGAAAATATCATTAAAATTATGAATAAAAGAAAGGCCAGTAGTCCAAAGATATTTATGGAATAGTCAGAGTATACACTTCAGGGCCAGAAGAACTGGGTTTAAGCTCCTTGCTTCTACCCTTTCCTGTTTTCTTTTCCTGTGCAGGGTACTAAATATCTTTGAGCCTCAGTTTGTTCACCTATGTCATTGTAATTTTGGCCATTGAGTCAATTTGAGCTCATAACGACACTATGTAACAGAGCAGAACTTGTCTGTAATCTTCACGGGAGCTGGTTTCCAGGTCTTTTCTCCCATGGAGCCATTGGTGGAAAAGGGTTTCACACACACACACACACACACATATTTTTTTTTTTTAATAGTTCCCAGAGGTTGGTGGGGAAGAGAAAAAAAAAATAACCCTGTAGTTAGTTATACCAACAAAAATGTTTTTATAAGCCCAATTTACATGTATCAATATACCTATGAGGATAAAACTCAATGCTAATTTAATTTTTGAATCTTTTAATGTTATCATTACTAGCTGTCCAGAGCTGTCATTATTACCCAATTACAATTACCCTTTGAATCATGTGGTTTTGTCATTAGCCCTTGGTGGATTTGAACTGTCAACCTTTCAGTTAACCATTGTGCCATGAGGGGTCCTTTTTCATTGATCTATAAAATGTGATTAATAAAAGCACATCCTTAAGCTATCAGAAGGCTTAGATTCAAGTGTTGTACTAATCAGAGAGGCAAAGATGATTGTAAGTATCACTGTCATTCAATTTTCTACCAAGGTTCAAGTTTAGTACTTTGGGGCATGTCTTTCTCTTCCTGGAGCCTGTCACTTGCAAGGGAAGCTGGCAGGCACTGCTGTTCTCAAAGCTGACTGTGAGTGGTTGATCTCTACAGTGTCTCACACAGTGAAGGCCTGCCACATAGTAGGTTAGCACCAATGCTTTTTCAGTGAAATAACAGATTTTAATCCTCATCATGATTATATTAATTTGTTGTTTCTTGCCTTGTATTGATAAGAATTTAATGAAGAGAAGCCTCATTTTATAGATAAGTTTAAAGAAATCTTAAAAGACTTGTACAAGTTTCTTTAGTAAGGTTGGAGGCAGAGCTGAACCCAGAATTTTATTGAAATTTCCAGAATTCTTAGTGTTTTTCTCTTATAATACCAGTGGTAAAGGGACTTCTGGGTTTCACGTGTCAGTAACTGAGATTACGCCTCTGATCTCAGACTCTTTATTGTAAGATGAGGACTTAGGGGACACAACTCTGGCACAGTCAAGAATCACCACAATAAGGAGATTTGGGTAGCTCTGAGGCTCTGGTGAACACCTTTACAGAACAGAAATAAAGTGCTACTGCTCAGTGACCATTTCACTATGTGCCAGGAACTTTACACTTTTATGATTATAATAACTGGCTGAGGAAAATTCTGCAGTATCTGTAGCCTGTCTTTGTTCCTTTCTTTGCTCTACCCTAACCTCTCCCTGGGGATTGTCATCTCAAGTTTCTATCTTGTATCCTAAGAACAGCTTGTTTTCTCTCTCTTATCAGAACCTGCAATTCTTCAGTCTTAGCTCTCAGTGTTAACTGAGGATGAGAAACTAGAAAGAATTTCAGATCATTTATACCATGCTAAGAAGAGCCTGGGGAGCTCTGGTAGCATAGTGCCTAAGGCACTTGACTGCTAACCAGAAGGCTGGCTGTTCAAACCCACCAGCCACTCCTCAGAAGGAAGGTTGGGGAATCTACTTCCATAGTGATACCACCTCGGCAACCCAAGAAGGGGTCACTATGAGTCCAGTCCGACTCGATGGCACATAACAACAACAACAACAAGGAAGGGCCTTATGCTTGAGCTCGTGCCATTTGGAAAAGCTCACACTTTGAAGAAGATAACATAAAGTTTTCTAGCTGTGTCACATGAGACAAACTAACCTTTCTGAGCTTCAGTTTCCTCTTCTATAACCAGATTAATACATCCATTTCTCACTTATTGACATGGTTAGGTTCCTAAGGCATTTGACTGCTAACCAGAAGACTGGCAGTTCAAACACACCAGTCACTCCTAGGAAGGAATATTGAACAATCTACTTTCATAGAGATACTGCCTCGGAAACCCAAGGAGGGGTTGCTATGAGTCGGGATCAACTCTATGGCAGTGAGTTTGGTTTTTGGAGGTTCAAAAGATCAGGTCTTTATGTGAAAATCAGTGTTATTTGAAAATGAAGGATGACCATGTCAGATAACAAAATGAAGGATAACTACACCATTACACAACTGACAAATTACATAACTACCAAACCACTGAGAATCATGGCCCAATCAAGTTGACACATAACCTCAACCATCACAGCCAGTGTTACTCTTGTGTCATACCTTGACATCTGTTATTGCCAGATGTACAATTTTAATGGGCAAAATGTCCAGATAATAGACTTTTTACTATTGTTGTAAACGTGAAATATCAGAGAATCAGATAGTTGATAAGTGAGGAGTAGGAGTAGGAGTATAATCCATCTCATAGTATTGTAATGAGGATTAAAAGAGATGACAATCTGAAATGGTATAAGGCAGAGCTTGGCAGAATAGACTCTCAAGAAACATTCCTTCCCTCCTTTCCCAAGAAAAAAACCCCAAACCAAAGTCACTGCCGTGGAGTAGGATCCGACTCATAGCAACCCCTCCTTGGGTTTCCGAGGCAGTATCACTACAGAAATAGATTGCCCAACCCTCCTTCTGAGGAGTGGCTGATGAGTTTGAACTTCCAGCCTTCTGGTCAGCAGTCAAATGACTTAGGCACTATGCCAGCAGAGCCCTCCCCACCTTCCCCCAGCCCTGAATAAATATACCCAACTGAAAAACCTAGAACTAGCAATGTCTTTATCTGAAACTCACAAATAGAGGGTTCCAGGTCTTTCTGTCAGACACTGGCCAAAAGTATTTTTTGAGTGGGAGTATGGAAGGGACTTCTCAAAACCTCATATAGCCACATGGAATACAATGAAGCAACCAATCCGACTACCCAATGGACTGCTGTGTTACTGGTGTTTTGGAAAATTGCCCACAAATATGCAAAAAATGGTTTCCTTCTCTGCTTCCTCAGAATTTTGTTCAGATCTCTACTCTAGCTGCTTTCCCGCTGCTCTGTAATATTTTTTTTCTCCATTGTTTCCCTGTTTGACTAAATTCAGGAGGTTATTGTAATGCTCTTTGAGTTTTCAGCTCCCACAACAGTGCCTGATGTAGTGTCAGTGGTCAATTAGTGCTTGCTGGATTGATTATTCAATTTGAATGCTTCAGGAAAGTTGGAATATACATGATTGAGGTTTTGATGTTTATTTTGAGTGGGATCATATTTGGAAATTGATCAGTCTTTGCTAATTGGGCAGAATGGACTCTTTCCTTTGAGATCTGATTTCAATACATCATCCCTTAGGGAGTGCCTATTAGCATATGACATTTCATTGTTATGTGTTAGCTGTTCCCCAATTATGTTTCGGTGCTAGCAAACACAACACATTTATGTTTCATTTTAAACAGAAGGCTAAATGTTGAAAGCAAAATGTTTGCCAAATTTGTCTTACATGGGAAGCATCCTGCTGTCCTTCAGTAAAAAATAATTGTTAGGTTTAATAGAAGTGTGACCGATAGTGTAACTCTGTACTTCTTTATAGCTCTTTACAGTTGAGAAAATGTGGTCACAACCATCATCTTTTAAACCTTCATAACAACCTTATGAGGCAGGCAGGGCATAGAGAATCTCTCCAATCATGCAGATGAGGAAACTGAGTCTTATGTAAATAAAATAACTTGTAAGAGAGCAGAGCATTGACAAAAGACTTTGGTGTTTGAATCATGGATTGAAATTGTTGCTTTTTCCTCCAAGTGCTACATGGCCACACTAGAAAAGAACTCTGTCATTCTAGATATTTTGTGAAATCTTAATTCTAGAGTCTGCTGAGCCCTTGGTTAGTATGGTTTGCGGCAGACTGCATTCATTTTTCTATCTTAGGAAAAACCTCATTAATACAGTTTTGCTATCCATTCTTCTGTACGTGTAATGTCAATAGGCTTGAATATAGCTGAAATAATTGGGCTGTGGGGGTTCTGAGCTGGGAGTTTATTGTCAAGTCAGCTGTCACCAATTCTTCATCAACGTGGGGAACTCAACCATGCAAAGACCTTTCTTTCCTCCTTACCTGCAAATCATGCAGCATCAGCATATTAACAGGTAGTCTTACAGAATGCTAATTTTGTCATTTGGAATCTAAATAATTGGAAACACAACTGGGGAGTTGTCTAAATTACATATAATAGCAAAGGAAAGTTGTTTTTCTTCCCCCCCCCATCAGTCTAACCCTTTATTGGAAAAATCCTGTGTGAAAATTCCTCAGTTTCCTCATCTGTAAAGTTCATGTATCTAAACATATGGTACAAAAATGTTCATTGTTTGTTTACTCTAGACCAGGAACTATACATTTTGCTAGGCAAAGAAAAGTTAACAAGAAGATCTCTGCTCTCAGGCTTCCAGATAACAAACAAATGAACATATTACAATGTGTGTGGTTTTTTTTTTCAAATAACCATAGAGATCTATATAAGCCCTAGTGGCCCAGCTTGGGGGTGGGCTCAGAAGCATCTTCTTCAGCTGGGCCCACACCAGAAACCAACCAAGGACAGTACAGACTCATCTGGCAGTGACATTCTTTGCTATAATTTTTTAAGTTTTAAAAAAGATAGCATGTGTGTCTGTCACAATGCCTGATACACATTAGATCTTTGAGAAATATCTTTGGAATCCAAATCCAGAGAAGACAGAAGTAGCCCCTTTGGATCACACTAATGGCTAAAATCATTGGGACACTTGGGAATGATAATAATAAAAAACCCAACAAGTTGCCAATGAGTTGATAGTACTCATGGTGACCTCATGTGCATCAGAGAAAAAATGTATTCTATTGGATTTTCAATGGCTTAATTTTCAGAAGTGGATCACCAAGACTTTCTTTCAAGGAGCCTCTGTTCTTGTGAGTTGCTGTTCAGTGGTGTCTCTGAGTGGACTCACATCTATGAGCATGTCACCTATTTGCACCACTGTTGTTGTTTGCCATCGAGTCAGCCCCGACTCATAGAGACCCCTCCTTGGGTTTCCGAGGCAGTATCACTACGGAAGTAGGATTGCCCAACCTTCCTTCTGAGGAGTGGCTGGTGGGTTTGAACTGCCAACCTTCTGGTGAGCAGTCAAGTGCTTTAGGCACTATACTACCAGAGCTCCTAGGGACTCCAAAGCATCTTCAGGTGAGATCTGTGAGAGCCAAATGCTAACGGGCTAACTCACCAGTAGAGGGCCACCAAGCACTGGCAGAGCTAGTCTTGTTGTTGTTATTGTTATGTGCCATTGAGTCGGACCCGACTCATAGAGACCCCTTCTTGGGTTTCTGAGGCAGTATCCCTACAGAAGTAGATTGCCCCATCTTCCTTCCTAGGAGTGGCTGGTGGGTTTGAACCACCAGCCTTCTGGTTTGCAGTCAAGTGCCTTAGGCACTATGCTACCAGAGCTAGTCTTGTTGTTGTTTGTTGTTATGTGCTGTCGTTAGAACCTGGGATTTTGAGGCTCCTGGAAATTTTTATATTCTTTATGCTACCATGGTTTCCCTAGCAAAAAATATCCTGGTATGAGCATGAGGTGTAGTCTGGGGGTTGGGCTTTCTAGCATAGGGAATAATGCATACAATGGTGCAGAGGAAGGCAGATCATGATGATTCAAAGACACATTATGCTGTTTGAAATTTCTGGGGTTTAGGGGATTGCAGCAGGGGAGCTCTGGTAGCATAGTACCTAAGGCACTTGACTGTTCCTCAGAAGGAAGGTTGGGCAATCTACTTCCATAATGATACAGCCTCAGAACCCAAGGAGGGGTCGCTATGAGTTGGGGCGACTCGATGGCACATAACAACAACAACAACAGGGGATTGCAGCAAGGGTTAAAGTTGGAGAGTGAAGCAGAGGTCAGGGCCAAGAGACCTTTGTGTCCTATGCCAAGAAGGATGGGCTTTAGCCTAATGTCTGGGAAGATATTAACGAACTTTTAGCAGGACTGTGACATGGTCAAATATGAAGTTTAAAAAGCTCACTGGGGCAACTGTGCTGAGAGACAGAAACAATGGAGGAGATGCTTCACACAAAATATGAAGAGGGCCAGGAAAGAGAGTGGTAATGTAGGAACAGCTGTCCAGGTTGCTGGGAGGGTAGAACCCATAGGACTTGGAACCTGACCCAATGTACAGGGCCCAAGGTAGAGAGGGAGTTAATGTCCTCATTTTTTGCCATCTACAGACTTTGTGACCTTGTGCAATTTAGCTGTTTCTGTTAACCTCCAATTCCTCATCTGCCAGATGAGTCTAGTGACTCCTACTCTGTTTGCAGATACAGAGATAATGCAATGAAGAAACAAAGAAGAGATAATGCAATGAAGAAGCAAAGAAAGACACTGTATAAATAGCTATCAAATAGGATTTGTTATTATTGTTTAAGTCAAGGGTTGGTAAACTATGATCTGCTGCCTGTTTTTATAAATAAAGTTTTATTGGAACACAGCTGTCTTTGTTATCTAGTGCTGCTATAACAGAAACAATACAAGTAGATGGCTTTTGCAAACAGAAGTTTATTTTCCCACACTTTAGGAGGCTAGAAGTCCAAATTCAGAGTGCCAGTCCTAGAGGAAGACACTTGTGTTCTTTCAACACCTGTGGGTTCAGCATTCCTTGGAGAAGGAATGTTCTCAGCACAGATAAAAGGTATGACTCAAGCAAGCGTGTGACTTGAATAAGGGTGGAACTTGAGTCATACCCTGTTGCCAGGCTGTGGCTCAAGATACAACCCATCCTAATCCTACCACGTTAACATATATAGAGAGTTTAGGATTTACAACACATATCACAAATGGAGGATAATTATACCAGATTGTAAAATGGAGGGCAACAACACTATACCGTGAATCATGGCCTACCTAAGGTGACATATATTTTTGGAGGACACAATTCAATCCACAACAACAGCTATGCCCATTCATTTATGGAAACAGCTGCCTTTACCCTACAATGGCAGAGCTGAATAGTTGCAATAGAGATTATATAGCTCACAAAGTCTAATATATTCATTATCTGGATATTTCCTGAAAAAGTTTGATGATTTCTGGTTTAAGTCATGGGTTATAGTTTGCCATATTTAATTATTGATCAACATGTGAAGATTCCCAAATCTCTTCCATTTGTTGATAGGACTGCTACTGGGCAGGAGGCAGGAGTCTTCTAGGTTGCTGGATTCTCTTGAATCTGGCTTGTAATGATCTCTTTTAAGGAAGTCACTTTGCAGCTCTGCCAAGCTCCTCTCTCATGGAGAGCAGGCTGGGGCATTAGCTAGTGTCAGACAGTTGGCTTTAGTCTGGTTCATCTGCTCATAAGAAATGGAAATGAGACCATTGCCAATGCACTTCCTTTAAATCCCTGCTTCAAACATGTGTGCTCCCTTTCATCTCCATTCTTTCTTGGAAGTTATTTTAGCCTGAATGCTGTTCATTTCATTTATTTCCCAATTTCCTGGAGTAATTTTGTCTCCCTACTTCCCTCCTCCAGTAATTTTCTTTCTTCTGTTCCAATTAACAACCTGTGAAATAATAAGTAGAAACCAAACTAAATTATGGTCATTATTGCCCCAATACTCAGCTCCAGGAAGCACATACCATTATCACTTCTTTGGTTCAAAATTATTTTTGACACACCTTTGCATTTTCTAGCTTTGAGGATGGCAGTTACAGATTTATGGACAGACAAGAACTGAGGGGAAAAGCCATCAGTAACCCAGGTTTGCCTCCCTCCTTATTATTCCTTTTCTTACAAAGGAAACCAATTTGGGCTAAGTTTTTATGTTAGGCCTGCAGCAATTCTCAGCTCTAGAAATATCAGGAGGATTTAGAAGCTGCATGTGCTGTTAAATATTGTCTATGTTTAAAGAAAATAGAGACACATGTGAAGTACAAACACAAATCACCTTCATTTCTCACTTCACTTTCACTTGCTAAAATAAAGTCTGTTCCAAAGCTGACTTTGGAACATGAGCTCTCAAGCCTGAAAATGGTCCCACCTTCCCAGGCCTTATTTCCATTTAGTATCGAAGAAGAAAAAAATAGAACATCAGTGCTGGCAGAGCCCTTGGAAGCTCTGTAGTCTGTTTTTCTCACTCTACAGATGGTATAGAGGCCCAGATGTGCAGTGCTTATTTATTTATTTATAGGGAAATGACAATTGGATGGCTAATGAGCAGCAGTGGGTTTCTTCATTTTCTTAGGATGCATTGTTCATTGGTTCATTTATTTGTCGTATAAAGAGCACTTACTGCTGGGTTGAGCTAATTACCAGAACTAGATTAACTCCACCTACCACACCCCAACATATCAGCCAGTAGGTCATTTCTCTGCCCATGATTGACCTTTCCTTCCTGCTCACCTCAGACATTCTGCCTGGCTCTCCCCCGACTCTCTCCCTGGGGAATCCTATACAGAGTTGGATACTGCCACACCACCCCTCTGGCCTCCACGTCATAGCTGCTTTTGTTGTAAGGGTTTTTATGGAAAAAGAGACAGATGTAGGAAACAGATGTGTGAGAGCAAAAACTCTGAATCTCTGATTTTGCATAGTTACTCGGCCTAGTCTGTGTTTCCTGATTCTCTCTGGAGACAGACCCCATATATCTTCATGGGCACCTGTTCATTTCTTTGATTCCTGAGAAGGTTCTTGAACCTCCTGCCATGCAGGCTAGCAATCCCTTGCCTTACAAAGGCCTCTCTACCCTCATTCAGACCTGGAGCACCAGCAACGGGAGATAATAGGCAATCTCAGGAACAGTGAGTATGCTCCCTGTTCAGGAGGCATGATATAGCTCAAATTAATTTGAGCAAAGATTAGTTTGAATGAGTGTGGCTTTATCAAAGAACTCCTGTGGAAGGTTTTCATGTTGTGGGCTGACAGATCAAAACTAAACTTTAGTAATTTTAATCTGTTAGTGAGGTGTAGGTTAGATTGAAGGGGATTAAATCTGGAGAGGAAAAATTAATTAAGTGATAGTTAAATGAAATCAAACTGATAAAAGAAAAACAAATTGTGTGACATAAGAATGTTAAGGTGAATTTTTTGCTAGGCAAATACTGTGGAACAAACTATCACAGGAGGACTCAAAGACAACTTAATGTATTGTGATTTATTGGCAGAGAGGTAAATGTGAGGAGAAGTAGCCCCTGTGGAGACTTACAAAGGCTTACAAAGGCAAAAACCTGAGTATCACAAGGCAGCCCTTGACTAGTCAGTCCAACAGGGTCTGGCTGTAATGGAGCTCAGTGCAGGCCAATTGCTGAGCCCACGTGTGTTTGCTGAGAGTAGATAACACAAATTCACCTTTAGGTTGTTTGTCTACTGTTTCTGACTACTTTGCCGAGAAGCTTTTCCTTTGTCCCAATCCCTGGACACTTGCTGTCTTACACTCTCAGGGTTCAGGGTCATGCAGTGGAGAAACCTATGTGCACATGCTCAGGGTTCTGCAGAAATATCCTTTATCAAAGCAAACAAACCATAAACTTTGGAGTCATCAGAGATCTTTACCTGGTTGTGAATTCTGGCTTTGTGTCACCCTGGACAAGTCATTGTGACTTTTTGAGCTTCGATTTTCCATATGTAGTACTACTGACCTTGTTGGATGGTTATAAAAAAGTAAACCCATTGCTGTCAAGTTGATCTTGACTCATGGTGAACCTGTATGTGTCAGAGTATAACTGTGTTCTACAGGGATTCTAATGACTGATTTTTCAAAAGTAGACTTTCAGACCTATCTTTTGAGGTGCCTCTGGGTTCCCTGAACTGCCAATCTGTCAATTAGTAGTCAACTACAAACCATTTGTGCCACCAGGGACCTTGTTCAATGATAATGAGGATGAAATGAGATAAAGTATGTGTCTGACATATAGTAGGAACACAATAAATGTGGCAATGAGTACAATTGTGCAATGAGGAAAAGTGGTCTGAGACTGTTGGGTCCCCCTTTGACTATTAGAATCTTGTTCCTTACAGGTGCTTCAAGTCCCACATAACCTTGTAAATCCCTTGAGCTGAGTCACCCTGCAAGGTGTGATTTGCAGTGTAATTTGCATACTGCCAGTTAATCAATTCCTGATTCCATCTTTGCCATTCTCTAGTCTCTGTGTATCTGCCTTTCTCTCTGGAGACAGACAAGATAGATCACCGTCATAGAGACACATCACTCGTATCACCACTTGTTTGATCCAGTTACAAGTTTTAAGCTGTCACTTAATATGTTCCCCATTAAGTGCAGACACATCCTCTCCTATTTATCTTTAAAAGAGCTTTGAAGAGGGGCTGGGAAGCATGTCAGAGGATAAGCAGCCTTGAGGATTGCCCTTTCTGAGTTCCACAGGTCTGCAGAGGCTCCCTTCAGGGGCTAGGGCATTGGAGCTGGGATTGGGACCAGACCACAGCTTTAGGGATGGGATGACTGAGTATTGAGACTGTGAGCAGAGGTAAGCTCTCTGTGCATTAGTAGCTTTGCTTTAAGGTCATAGATTTCTGAAAACTTTTCACCTTATGTTAGTTTCCCCTGAAACAGTTATCTAAAAATTCCTGCTGGTACATATGATGGTGAGTGGTACAACGTGCACCCTCCTTGAATCCTGGGATGGATTTGGAGTAATCAGCCTTTGAATTTCCAGGAGCTGTTAATCTTCTTTGGCCCATGTGGAGCCACAGATTAGCTTATAAAAAATCATATCTAACTTTCTTTAAACTTCCCCTCACTATTTCTATGGAAATTTTGAAACATAGCATGTTTCTGAGCTGAAGGCACCTTAGAAGTTGGTGGGACAGAACCCTCATTTGTTGACACAGGAAGCAGGAACTTCCATTGGCCCCATTTTCACTTTGCTTATTCTGCGCATTTGTTGTTCTGCAGCAACATTGATGGCCTGCTAACTTTGAACTCTGAAGTTTCACATACATTATCTTGTTTAATGCTCAGCTTGTCATTGTAAGATTGTTATTATTCTTTCCATTTTAAAGATTAGGAAGCAAAATTTCAGGGGAGATAAATGGCTGTTCAAAGACACATGGTTAGTCAGAGGAAGGGACTGTATTCAAATTTAGCTCTTCTGCTCCCACTGTTTCTTTTCTACATTTTCTCAGTTGCTGCTAAAATTATTTATTGTATGTCTTCTATGGGAACATATGCTATGTTAGGAAACAGAGCAGACGGGGACTTACCATGGGGCTTATGAGGATTCAGCTGCAGGGCCCCATTTGATATGTTCATGTAGATTCCATGAGATCTCACTTCCCCTAGGGATAGGTGGTTCTATCATTTCACTATATTTATTCAATGTGTATGCTAAGTAAATAATCTGAGAAGCTGGGCTATGTGAAGAATTACATGGTATCAGGATTGGAGGAAGACTCAATAACAACCTGTGATATGCATATGACACAACCTTGCTTGGTAAAAATGAAGAGAGCTTGAAGCACTTACTGATGAAGACCAAAGACTATAGCCTTTGGTATGCATTATACCTCAACATAAAGAAAACAAAAATTCTCACCACTGGATCAATAAGCAACAACAGGATAATTGGAGAAAAGACTGAAGTTGTCAAGGATTTCATTTTACTTGGATTCACAATCAGTGCTCATGGAAGCAGCAGTCAGGAAATCAAATGACCTACTGCACTGGGCAAATCTGCAAAAGATCTCTGTAAAGTGTTAAAGAGCAAAAATGTCACTTTGAGGATGAAGGTGCACCTGGCCCAAGCCATGGTATTTTCAATCACTTCATATACATATGAAAATTGGACAATGAGTAAGAAAGAAAGAAGAATTGATGTCTCAGAATTATGGCATTGGTGAATAATATTGAATATACCGTGGACTGCCAGAACAACAAACAAGCCTGTTTTGGATGAAGTACAGCCAGAATGCTCTGTAGAAGAGAGGATGGCCAGACTTCATCTCTTATACTTTGAGCATATTATCATGCTGACCCATCAATACCTAACAACAATACAAGACTTGGCTAGAAAGGCCATATAAAAGTGATTCATTACACCTCAGAAGGAGAGCAATTACAGCATTTACGATAAAATGAAGTATGAAGCTCTGTTCTGCATTATCATCATTCTGCATGATCATTACCATTATTCTTTACTTTTTTGAATCTGTGCTCCTAAAAATACTGATTTTGCTGTCCCTTTGGTGTTGGCATTTGGAGTCATGGCACTGATTCACTGTGCTTTCTCGCAACCATGTTGTTGTTGTTGTTAAGTGCCATCAGGTTGGTTTAGACTCATTAGGACTCTATGCACAACAGAATGAAACACTGCCTGGTCTGGCGTCATGCTCACAATCATTGCTATGTGTGAACTAATTGTTACAGCCACTGTATCAATCCATCTCATTGAGGGCATTCCTCTTTTTCACTAACTCTCACTTTACCAAGCTTGATATCCTTCTCCAGGGATTCATCCCTCCTGATAACATGCCCAAAGAATAAGAAATTAAGTCTGGCCATCATCTCTTCTATTTAACATTCTGGTTATACTTCTTCCAGTACAGAGAAATTTGTTAATTCCTCAGGCAGTCCATGGTATATTCAATATTCTTTGCCAACACCATAATTCAAATACATCAATTCTTCTTCTTTCTTCCTTATTCATTGTCCAGCTTTCAAATGTATATGAAGCTATTGAAAAGACAGTGGCTTGGGTCAGGCACACATTAATTCTCAAAGTAACATCTTTCTTCTTTAACACTTCAAAGAAATCTTTTGCAGCATTTTTGCCTGGTGCAATATGTCACTTTATTTCTTGACTGATGCTTACATGGGCATTGATGGTGGATTTAAGTAAAATGAAATCCTTGACAATTTCAATCTTTTCTCCATTTATCATCTTGTTGCTTATTGGACCAGTGGTAAGGATTTTTGTTTTCTTTATGTTGAGGCCTAACCCCTACTGAAGGCTGTAGTCTGTGATCTTCATCAGTAAATGCTTCAGGTTCTCTTCATATTCAGCAAAGTTTTGTCACCTACATATCACAGATTGTTAGTGAGTCTTCCTCCGATCCTAATGCTGTGTTCTTCTTCATATAGTCCAGCTTCTCAGATTATCTCGTTCATATCCATCGTGAATAAGATTGTGAAGGATAGAACACTAATACACACCTTTCCCAATTTAAGACCTGTTTGAATGACTGCCTCTTGATCTATCTATTCTAGGGCTCTGTTGAGTTCTGCCTCTTCTAGGACCTTCTTTGTTTGCCCAGCCTACAGAGACCTCTCTTAAGTGCTGCAATAGTCTTTCCCATCCAGGTCCCTCCTTGGACACTTGGCATCTCCTACCACAATTCATGACCTCTCCAATTCACACCTCCTTGAGATTAATTAAATTCACTGCTTGTCTGTCAGTTTGTGTACTGTGGTGATTTGCATATTGCTGTGAGCCTGGAGGCTACGCCACCAGTTTGTCAAATACCAGCAGGGTCACCCATGGTGGACAGGTTTCAGTAGAGCTTCCAGACTAAGACAGACTCAGAAGAAGAAAGAGACCATCTACTTCTCAAAGAATTGGCCAGTGAAAACCTTATGAATAGCAGTGAAACATTGATAATTACTGGAAAACTTTGCAAATAACCCTGAAACATTGTCTAATATAGTTTAGAAAATGAGCTCTTCAGGTTAGAAGGCACTTAAAATGTGACTTGGGAAGAACTGTCTCCTCAAAGTAGAATCACCCTTAATGATGTTGATGGAGTAAAGTTTTTGGGACCTCCCTTTGCTGATCTGGTATGACTCAAAATGGGAAGAAACAGTCACAAACATCCATTAATAATAGGAACATGGAATCAACAAAGTATGAATCTAGGAAAATTGGAAGTTTTCAAAAATGAAATGGAATGCATAAAGATCAGTATCCTATGCATTAATAAAATGAAATGGACTGTTTTTGGCCATTTTGAAGCAGACAACCATATGTTCTACTACGCCAACAATGACAAATTGAAGACGAATGGTGTGGCATTCATCATCACAAAAAATGTTACAAGATCCTGAAGTACAATGCTGTCAGCAATAGGATAATATCCATATGCCTATAAAGAAGGCCAGTTACTACAACTATTATTCAAATTTATGCACCAACCATGAAAGCCAAATGAGAAGATTTTTACCAAATTCTGCTGTCTGAAATTGCCCAAACAAGCAATCAAGATGTATTGTTTATTAATGGTGATTGGAATGCAAATGTTGGAAACAAAATAGAATCACCAGTGGTTGGAAAATATAGCCTTGGTTATAGAAATAACACTAGAGATCGCATGATTGATAGAATTTTTCAAGACCAATGACTTACTCATTGCAAATACCTTTTTCCAACAACATAAATGGTGGTTATACACATGGACCTCACCAAATGCAATACACAGGAATCAGATCTATTACATCTGTGGAAAAAGGTGATACAGAAGCTCATTATCTTCAGCTAAAACAAGTCCAGAAGCTGATTATGGAACAAACAATTGCCCATATGCAAATTCAAGTTGAAGCTGAAGGCAATTAAAGCAAGTCCACAAGAACCAAAATACGATCTTGATTATATCTCTCCTGAATTTAGAGACTATCTAAAGAACAGATGTGATACATTGAACACCAATGACAGAAAACCAGAGGAATTATAGGATGACATCAAGAACATCATACATAAAGAAAACAAGAGGTCATTAAAAAGACAGGAAAGGAAGAAAAGACAAAAATGGATATCAGAAGAAACTCTGAAACTTGCTCTTAAACAGAGAGTTGTTGTTGTTGTTATGTGCTGTCGAGTCAGACCTGACTCATAGCGACCTCTCCTTGGGTTTCTGAGGTAGTATTACTATGGAAGTAGATTGCCCAACCTTCCTTCCAAGGAGTGGCTGGTGGGTTTGAATCTCCAGCCTTGCACTTGGCAGGCGACTGCCTTAGGCCCGAGGTCATCCCCTAGGATAGAGAGTAGCTAAAGCAAATATAAGAAATGACAAGAAAAAAAAGCTGAACAGAAGATTTCAAAGAGCAGCTCGAGAAGACAAAGTCAATTATTTTAATGAAATGTCCAAAGACCTGGAGTTAGAAAACAAAAAGGGAGGAATACACTCAGCATTTCTCAAGGTGAAAGAACTGAAGATAAAATTCAAGCTTTGAAAGATTCTATGGGCAAAATATTGAATGATGCAGAAAACATCAAAAGAATGTGGAAGGAATACACAGAGTCACTGTACCAGAATTGGTTGATGTTCATCCATTTCAGGAAGTGGCATATGATCAAGAACCACTGACAATGAAGGAAGACATGGAAGATGTACTGAATGAATTGTTGAAAAACAAGGATCCAGGAATTGATGGAATAATCATTGAGATATTTCAACAAACGGATGCCACACTAGAGGCACTCACTCATCTATTCCAAAAAATTTGGAAGACAGCTATCTGGCCAACTGACTGGAGCAGATCAATATTTATAACCATTCCAAACAAGGGTGATCCCATAGACTGTGAACATTATCAAATAATATCATGAATATCACATGCAAGTAAAATCTTGTTGAAGATAATTCAAAAATGGTTCAGCAGCATATTGACAGAGAACTTCCAGAAACGCAAGCTGGATTGAGAAGAGGATGTGGAACAAGAGATATCACTGCTGATGTCAGATGGATCTTGGATGAAAACAAAGAATACCAGAAAGATGTTTACTTGTGTTTTATTGGCTATGCAAAAGCATTTGATTGTGTGGACCATAACAAATTATGGATAACACTGAGAAGAATGGGAATTCCAGAACACATCATTGTGCTCATGAGGAACCTGTACATAGACCAGGAGGCTGTCATTTGAACAAAACAAGGGGGTACTGCATGTTTTAAATTCAGGAAGGGAGTAAGTCAGGGTTGTATCATTTCACCATACTTATTCAATCTGTATACTGAGCAAATAATCCAAGATGCTGGACTACATGAAGAAGAACATGGCATCAGGATTTCAAGAAGACTCATTAACAACCTGCGATACGTGGACAACACAACTTTGCTTGCTGAAAGTGAAGATGATTTGAAGCATTTACTGATGAAGACTAAAGACTTTAGTCTGCAATATGGATTACACACGAACATAAAGAAAATGTAAATCCTCACCACTGGACCAATCAACAGCATCACAATAATTAGAGAAAAGATTGAAGTTGTCCAAGATTTCATATTGCTTTGTTCTACTATCAACACCAAAAGAAGCAGCGGTCAAGAATTCAGATGACAGAGGAGGGGCAAGATGGCGGA
>NW_006921774.1:31566-45562 GCF_000298275.1 Orycteropus afer afer | reverse complement strand
ATATACACACACACACACTTTTAACCTAGCCATTCTGCTTTTCACTATTTACCTTAAGGAAACATTTACAACTGCAAGTTACAAAGATTTTACAAGAATCTTCCTCGTAGCATAATTGAAAAGAGGAATGCAATATATGGTGCGTCCATACAGGGGAGTGCTATACAATAGATAAAAAAGAAAGCCTTAGATCTATGCATGCTGCATGGAAAATGCTGGAATAATATTATCAAGTGAAAGAGTAAAGTTTAGAACAATACAGTCATCCCTCAGTGTCCATGGGGGATAAGTTCCAGATACTCACACCATTTATTTGAAATGGTGCAGTATTTGCATATAAGCTATGCACATCTTCCTGTATACTTTAAATCATCTCTCGATTACTTATAATACCTAATACAATGTAAACTCTATGTAAATAGAACTTTATGCTACCTCTTAGATTTTTGGGGAATGTTCTGGTCCATCAATTGCTTTTTTCCCCCTGAATATTTTCCATGGCTGATTGGTTGAATCTGGGATCTGGAACCTGTAGATAAGGAGGACGGACTGTATGTCATTTATATTAAAACAAACAAAACAGAAAACAAAACATTTTATTTCTGTTTGTCTTTATATAGCTACAGAGGTAGAGTTGGATGGAAACAAATAGTGCAACTACCACTACTGATATAATGTTTCTTCTGAGGAAGGGCTAAGATTAAACAGGGGTGGAGATTACAAGAGTCTGCTTAATCAGCATTGTCTGAATTAACAAGTAAAATTTGTTCATGAATTACTTGTGTAAATAGAAGAAAAAAAAAATCATACGCAGTCCCCTGCCACTAATGAATTCACAGCCTAATTATTTGAGATGAGCAGTCTATAGTCCAGAATTTGGAACATTTTGAATAGACAGGCTATTTATTGTAATGAGATTATCTCTGCTGATCTTTGAGTCTGGAGTCTGGGAGAAACATAATATGGTGCAAGTTTAACCACTGGGACATGTAGAGTGTAATCAGGAAACTAATTTCTTTCATAGCCTATTCAAGTCTTCTCTGTGGAATAAGGTCTGCTCTCTCCTCTTCTTCCTAGCTGGTCACCTGAAACTTCTTTCTGCTTTAGCCCCTGGCCATCCAGGGTATACTTCTAGATTCTTCTGTGTGAGGTCTCCTCGGGCTTTCAGCAGAACTTCTTGGGAGTTGTGTTCTGGTAGCACAGTTCCTAAGGCATCTGACTGCTAACCAGAAGGTTGGTGATTCGAATAATCTACCTCCGTAGTGATACTGCTTTGGAAACCTGAGGAGGGCTGGCTATGAGTCGGGTTCGACTCAACAGCACATAACAACAACAACAACAACAGCCACTCTGTGGAAGCAAGACTGGGCAATCCACTTCTATAAAGATTAACTACCTTAGAAACCCAATGGGGGATGCTATGAGTTGGAATCGACTCAATGGCAGTGAGTTTGTTTTCTTTTGGTTTTCTTAGTAGCTGTGGTAGTTGTATGTCAACTTGACTGGGCCTGATTTTGAGTGGCTGGGAAGCTGAATGTAGTTACACCCCCTGATGAGACTGGTAATCAATTCCACAGTGGAATCAACTGTGAGCAGCTTAGTAGCTGTCTCAGGGATGTGGACTGCTTCCAGTATTTAAGAAGAAGCTTTGAGGAAAGTCTCTAGCTTTTAGCACATCTGGATCCTGCATTTGGCTGAATCTTCATCTCAATGACCTGTTATGTTGTCTGCCAATCTTGGGATTGTTAATGGACTTGAATAAGTGACTTACCGTGTTGCTTGATAGTTTTCATCTGTGAAATTTTACTTGTCTACCTTAGGTTTTTCAGCCCCAGCAGCCAGCAGCTGTCTGAGTTAAGAAAAGCCTCCAGCTTCAGTGCACCAGGAAGAGGAGGCAGAGCTGAAGCCCAAGGCTGACAGGCTTTTACTCAGCCCCTAGAGCTGGCACTTTGAACTCTGACTTCTAGCCTCTTAAACTGTAAGAGAATAAGCCCCTGTTTGTTCCAGCCATTCCACCTGTGGTGTCTTTTGCTGAAACTCACAGAACACTGATAGCCTCTTTAGAATCCTTTCCTGGTCTTCAGCTTTCTATCTTGTCCTTTATCCAACTTCCTTCTTAGGCCAGTCAGGGGCAGGTAGCTATGATAGGTGGTTGGATTAAGGCAGTAGTTGACATTTATTGCCTTGGGACCTTGGCCCATACTACAATACTCCATAGGGTTTTCTTTGCTGTAATCCTAATGGAAATGATTGCAGGGCTTTTCTTTCATGGTGGGTTTGGATTTATCCACTTTTATGTTAGCCATCGACCACAGTTTGCATCATCTAGTGACCTTATCAAGTGGGTAGAGATTGGTGATACTGCTAACCATCTTGCAATGCACAAGACACTCCACACAACAACAAAGAAATTATCTGACCTAAAGTGTCAATAGTGCCAAGGTTGAGAAACTCTGCTATAGAATATGAAATGCTAAAAGCTGTTGTTAATAATAGACCAGAAATTCAGAGGTGGGAAAGGGCAGATGTGAGCTGGATTGCTAGCTAAACCCTACATACATAAAGCACTAACTGTCTCTTCTTACCTGTCATCCTGGCAAAGGGAGAGATTCTCATGCCTCTTCTTTCCTCTCCTCATGGCAGTGGCATCTGGGCAGGAGTCCAGCTCCAAGGCCAGGGATTGGGTTAAGGGACTCCTCTGTCTGGATGATGCATCAATATTAAAAGTGTGTTAGAGAGCATACCTCAGGAACTTATTTGGATTGACACTGGTCAAACCTCTATCAGTCATTCCCCTGCTTAAAAAAGCTGTGATACTTTAACTTTGTGTAGTATCGTACTGCACAGAATGCTTTGACTTACATTTTTGCTTCTACCTTTCTGTCCTCGATCCCGTGACCACCCTATGTTCTACCAACCTGAAAGCCTACCTGTTCTGGAATATGTTCTACGCTTTTCCACTCCTAAGACTTTCCATGTGATTTGTGGTGAGGAAGAGGGGAAAACTACTTAAAAATATCAACTCCACTTTTTTTTTTTTTTTCAGAGGATGATTTTCTGAATATAACAGGTAGATGCTTAAATTAATTAAGAGCAAAAATAGCATGAAGAAGAATTTCCTCCCTGGTGAGCTGTGGAGGCTTGTGAGCCTGAATTATTATTATTATTATTTATGCTAAAAAGTCTTCATTACAGAAGACTAAATTACTAACAGTTTTTGAAGAATGGATTCTTTTGAGCTATATTCTTGAATTCTCAGCTCTTATTTGCAAGGACACTACACAGTTTATACTTGTGGATCTGAATTAAAGCATCTTGCACATTTTCCATCTTTTCTCCCCTTCTGCTTTATTTTACAGGGTGCTCTGGTGGCGTTGTGCCTCAGGCACTTTACTGCTAACCAGAAGGTTGGCAGTTCAAACCCACCAGCCACTCCTTGGAAGGAAAATCGATTATGTCATCTACTTCCGTAGGGGTACTGCCTCGGAAACCCAAGGAGGGGTCTCTGTGACTTGGAGACGACTCGACGGCAAATAACAACAACAACAACAATAACAACAACAAACAACAACTTTATTTTACAGATAAGACTGGGAAGGACACTGGCAAAACCTCACAGTCAGCAGAGGGCAGAGTTGGGCTGGAAGCAGGCCTGCACTCTCCTCTCTTCCTCTCCATCTTTAGCTCTGTGGTCCTGGTGGAATCATTTAGCCTCCCTGGTCTTCTCCTTGTGATATCTGTGAAATTCAAGGTGGAAATAGATAGTAACTCACCTCTTTCATTCAGCATGGCACTCATTGTTTGTGTCCTCAGTTAAAACAGAGGCCTGCTCGCTCACTACATCCCTTTCTCACTAACTCTGTTTTTTTCCCTCTCACCCACTTGGGCTGCATGACCTGATGATACCCTATGAAAGCACACAGGCACATTAACACAAACCAGACAGTGCCAGCCATTCTTACATAATTCTTACCCCAACAGACATAGGAGTATTGTTTCAGGTCCAGTAATAGATTATTCAGATTCCTTTATATCTCCCAAGAGTTTGCTGAAATTACTCTAGTTTGACCTCTGTATTTTACTTCATTTTCCCCCCTTTCCAATCCCAAGGTCTCTCTTCTCTTTTGTTACTAACAAGCTTCATCTATAAAGTAACTATAATGATGGTGCACCTGCCCGAAGGCAGAGAGTCTGCACCAGATGACCATTTATAGCTCATTTCGATGTAAGATTTATAATGTAATTATAGTAGTCACACCTTGGAGAGAAGGCTCTTTGATGAGAATTTGTAGCTTGACCCACCTAGTGGGAACTTTCTCCTCAGGCCAGTTTCACCTCCCATTTCTTAACATCTTAATGTTCTATTTAAGCTACAAAACCAGTATTTTAAAATCAACAGCCCTTTATTATGCGTCTTTTTGGAGCTGATGAGAAATCAACAAGCATTTATTTGTTCGTCATTTCCTTTGTACCGAACTCTGAGGCTACATCTATGAACCAGACAGGAGTCTATAGACTAATAAGGAAATAGGTTCATTCACTCATTGTGACAGGAATTATGCTAGGTGTTGTGAATTTCCTGCTAAATAATAGAGGTAGGCTCCTTGCTATCATGAAGGTTATAGCCTAGTATATATAGAAATAGGAGTCCCTGGGTGATGCAATGGTTAAGTGCTGGACTAGCACCTGAAAATTTGATGATTAAAACCTATGTCAAAGTGGCTTAAAATTCAGCCCTGGCAATCTGTTACTGAAATGTCACAGCATTGAAAACCTTATGTAGCACAGTTCTACTCTGCATACTTGATTCTGCCATGAGTCTGAACTGACTTGATGGCAACTAACAACAGCAGGGAGAGAAATGATCAACAAATGAGCAGATACAGAAAAAAGAAAATATCAGGTAGTGATATGTGTTATAATAAGAATAAAGCTGGGTAGTGTGATACAGTTTTGGGCCTATAAGGGAAAGACCTACCTGTCATTAGGCTGACTTAACAAAACCAAACTCACTGTTGTTGAGTAGATCCCAACTCATAGCAACCTCTTCTTGAGTTTCCAAGGCAGTATCTCTATAGAAGTAGATGGTCCAACCTTCCTTCTGAGGAGGGGCTGGTGAGTTTGAACTGCCAGCCTTCTGGCTAGCAGTCATGAGCATGTCAGCATCTGGAGCAGTGTATTCCAGGTAGAGGAAACAACTAAGATAAAGACCCTAAAGTAAAATTGAACCTTTTGGGTTTGATGGAAAATTGGGGGCCTAGATGTCTCTTGACTGTTAACCAGAAGGCTGGCTGAAGGAAGGTTGGGAAGTCTACTTCAGTAGTGATATTGCCTTGGAAACCCACTATGAATCAGGTCCAACTCGATGGTACATAACAACAACAACTTACATCAGGATAAAAAATTTTGGTTCTATTCCAAGTGTGATGGAACATTTTTCAAAAGTAAACAGGAGCTTGGCAGGATCTGATTTATGTTTTAAAGAGGTAAACATGGCCTAGCTTTATCAGATTTTGGTGCTAAAGTTTGTTGGCACCATAAAATGAATTTGGGGTTACGAAAAAGTTTAGAATAATAGTTCTCAAATTCGGCAAGTGTCAGAATCATCTAGAAAGCCAGTGAAGCATAGAGAGACGAGAATCATTGAGAAAGGATAGTGTCTGAGGTTTTTTTTTCTTTTTTTTTTTTAAATCAACCTCCCTAGGAGTCTATGACTCATATCAAAGTTGGAGAACAACTGGCTTAGAAAACATTGGGGTTGTTTGTTGTTTAAAGGTGAGGTAAAATGCAGCTGTGAGCCCATCTGATCCTGATGACTTTTTAAATGGTATCCCTTTAATCATCATTCTCAGTCCTTCTATGGTAAGTGATCGGTTCAACAAAACTATAAAACACCTGCACTCATGAATATAAATGCAAAAATTCTAAATATTAGCTGGTAGATTCCAACAATGTACTCAAAGATTAATATGTGTGATGAGACAAAGTGATTTTCATGTAAAGTATGTGTAAAGACTTAAATATGATTAAGATTATGTGTCAACTTGGCTGGACCTGGTTTTGAGTGGCTGGGCAGCTGGATGTAGTTTTCTTCATGATGAATTGGTAATCAGCTCCATGGCAGAATCTGCTGTGAGCAGCTGAGTAATTGCCTTAGGGATGTGTTCTTCTTCCAGTTCATAAGAAGATGCTTTGAGAAAGGTCTCCAGCTTCTTGGCAGATTTGGATGATGTGTTTGGCTGAGTCATCCATGAGTAGCCTGCCATGTTGTCTGCTGATCTTGGGACTGTTTCTGGACTTGAACTAGTGGTCTGCTGTGTTGCTTGATAATTTTTGGACTGTACCATTTTATTTGCTGACCTTGGGTTTGTCGGCCTCAGCAGCCAGCAGATGCCTGAGTTAAGAGATGCCTCCAGGTCCAGTGGGCTGGGAGCAAGAGTCAGAACTGAAGCTCAAGGTCAAGTGGCCTTTACCCAGCCCTTAGAGCTGGCACTTTGAACTCGGAATTCTAGCCTCCAAAACTGTAAGAGAATAAATCCCTGGTAAAACCATGCATTTGTAGTATTTCTATTATAGCAGCACTAGAGAACCAAAACAGTAGGGTTTAATGTTAATAAAATATGTTAATCTTATTCATCATATCAACAAATTGAAGGAGAAACCCTGTATGGCCATAGTAATAAATGTTGACAAGACATTTGATGAAATTCAGCAGCAACTCCTAAATAAAGACTAGGAAGATATGGGAACAGAATGAAACTACTTAAATATGATAAAGACTAATTACAAGAGCAGCAATATTAACAACTAAAATCCATTTTTTTTTAAAAAAAGGTCAAAACCATTTAAATTAAATAGGAATGCCTGCCATTACTTTCATTATTAAACACCGGCAGAGAAGTTTTAGCAAATGTAAAAACAAATGAAAATAAAAATAACTGTTACAAACCTTTAGAAAGAAAAGATAAAACTTTATCTTTTAACTTGTTGTGGTAGTTAAGGTTATGTGTTATCTTGGCTAGGCCTGATTTTGAGTGGCTGGGCAGCTGATTGTAGTTATTCCTGTGATGAGAGTGGCAAGCAGCTACATGGTGGAATATGCTGCAAGTGGCTGATTAGCTCCTTTAAGGATGTGGGCTGCTTCCAGTATATAAGGAGAAGCATTGGAAGTGGTCTACAGTTTTTTACATGCTTGAATCCTGCTTGTAGCCATGTTGTCTGTCGATCTTAGACTGTTAACAGACTTGAATTAATGGCCTGCCATGTGGTTTGATAATTTTGAGACTGTGACTTTTTACTTGTTGACCTAGGGTTTGTCAGCCTCAGCAGCCAGCAGCTGCCTGAGTGAAGAAAGCCTCCATCTCCTATAGGCCAGGAGCAAAAGGCAGAGCTGAAGCCCAAGGTTGAGGAGCTTTCACCCAGCACCTAGAGGCTGCATTTTGAACTTGGACTTCCAACCTCTACAACTACTAAGAGAATAAACTCCTGTTTGTTAAGACCACCCATTTGTGGTATATCTGTTAGAGAGGCACAAAAAAACCAAAACAACCATGATATATTTTGTACCAGAAAACCCAAGAGATTCTAGTGAAAACCAATTAAAATATTAAAAGAATTTGGTAAGGTGGCTGGATATAAGAGCTATGTACAAAAAATAAGATTTTTTTAAGTTTCCTTATTTGTTATGAAAAAATCTATAATACATAAAGAGTTAATGAGTTTAAACCCAAAACCAAGTCCTTTGCCTTTGAGTTGATTCTGACTCATAGCAACACATGAGAAAAGTAGAAATGCCCACAGGATTTCCAAGACTGTAAAGTTTTGTGGACTCAGACTGCCATATCTGTCTCCCATGGAGTACTTGGTGGGTTTGATCCACTGACCTTTTGGTGAGTAGCTGAGCGCTTAATCACTGTACCACTGGGGCTCCTTTAAAATACTTAGGAGTAAATAAAACTAGAAAAACAGGGAATCTACATGAAGAAAGCTACAGGAATCTTATTTAAAGATATAAAATTAGCTTTGAACCAAAAAGTATATATTATTCTTGACTATGAAGATTTCTTATCACAAACTTGTGATATTTAATATTTAATATTATTAAATTTTAATGACATGCCAAGTAGAATTCTCATTCTTCTGGAGGAAGGGAGAGATTGAGACAATGATCATAAGGTTTATATGAAAGAATAAAGCCTGGGGGAAAATATTCAAGTTGTTGTTATTTGCCCTTGAGTCAGACCTACTCATAATGACCCCTCCTTGGGTTTCCGAGGCAGTATCACTACGGAAGTAGATTACCCAATCTTCCTTCAAGAGGAGTATGAAAAAGAGCAGTGAATTGGGATTTGCCTCAGTAGATATCAAAAAATAGAGTCACTATAATAAGTCAATATGATATTAGTTTACGAATACACAAGTAGATTAATAAGGCACAAAATTAAACCATGTGATAATTTAATATTGAATAAATGGTGCTGCACAACCAAATATATATCTGAAAGAAAATAGAAGTAAACACCCATCTTAAACCATATGTAAAAATACATTCCGGATTAATTAGTTAAATACAGAAATATCTAGAAACATACATGTATAGCCTAGGAATTGGGAATATCCTCTTAAATAAAACTGAAAAACCAAGAGCTATATGAGAAGGTGAAGACATATTTGAACATATGAAAGTTGAAATTTTGTATATACAAAAAAAAAACACAAATAAAATTAATTTCCAAATATAATGCTTTTTAAAAAAGTTTCTTTTTTTAATATGGAAAAATATTTTATTGTACTTGGCATAAAAAGCAGAGTACAAAATGAATGCTGTCTACATCTATGCATATATAGTTCTGTTGTGGAGGTTTTTTTTTTTTTAGTGATTCCTGTTACTGATAATGCAGTATTATGTATGCAATAGTATTTGCCTCTATTGTTTTTACCTCTTGTGCACCTCTCTGTCTCTTCCTTTTCCTTAATGATATTGTGCTATTCACATGCTTTTGTTATATTTTTTTTTTAATTGCAGATAACTAACAAAACATGATCATTTTTGGTGCCCAAAGAGCTCATACAAGTTGACCAGGAGGCAAAGAACTATTAACAAAGTGAGTAAAAAATATAAACTGCCAATTTGGAGAAAATCAAACACCAGTGGCCAATAAACATATTTAAATTAACTCTTAGCTAAGGAAATGGAAATTAAAATCACATTGAGATGTCATTTAAAACCCATTGAGAAGCAAAAATTATAAGGAAATATAAAATCTTTGGTTGATGGAATGAGAGAAAAATAGTACTTTCAGTTTTATGTTGGGGAAATGTGAAAAGTTATAACCATTTTATGAAGCAATTGAAAACATCTAACAAAATTAAAAATATAGACCTTCTTTGACCTAGCAGCTTCACTCCTGATGACCTTTCTCACAAAGATTAAATTTCCAAGTTCTAAAGACTCATGAATAAGAATGATTAATGTAACATTGTTCAGAGTGGAGAAACAAAATAAAACAAATAGAAACTGTAAACAAAGAGAATACCTATCAATAAGGAAATAGCTGAGTCAATTAGATAGATTCATGCCATCAAATTGCTCAAATAATTAAAAAACATTTGGAGTGGTACATCAACAGGGAACTATTAGACATTTAAGCTGGATTCAGAAGAGACCAAGGAATGAGGGATATCATTGATATTAACCAGATGGATCTTGACTGAGAGTAGAGATACCAGAAACATGTTTACCTGAGTTTTATTGATTATGCAAAGGCATTTGACTATGTGGATCATAACAAATTATGAATAACATTGTGAAGAATGGGAATTCTGGGACACTTACTTGTGTTCATAAGGAACCTATACATAGACTAAGAGTCAGTTGTTTGAACAGAACAAAGGTTTATTTCATGGTTTTAAATCAGAAACTTATTCAATGTATGTGCTGGGCAAATAATCTGAGATGCTGGAATGTATGAAGAAGAATGTGGCATCAGGATTGGAAGAAGACGCATTAATAACCTGCAGTATGCAAATGACATGACTTTGCTTTCTGGAAGTAAAGAGGACTTGAAGCATTTACTGATGATGATCAAAGACTATAGCCATCAGTATGAATTATACCTCAACATAAAGAAAACAAGAGTCTTCACAACTGAGTCAATAAATAACATCATGATAAATGAAGAAAATATTGAGGTTGTCAGGGATTTCATTTTATGGATCCACAGCCAATGCCCACGTAAGCAACAGTCAAGAAATGAAATACATTGGGCAAATCTGTGGCAAAAGTGTTCAAAAGCAAAAATCTCACTTTGGTGAGTAAGGTGGACCTGACTTAAGCCATGGTATTTTCAACAGCTTCATATGCATGTGAAAGCTAGGCAATGAATAAAGAAGACCAAAGAAGAATTGATGCTTTTGAGTTATGGTGTTGGAAAAGAAAATTAAATATATCCTAGATTACCAGAAGAATGAGCAAATCTGTCCTGGATGAAGTATAGCCAGAATAAGGATGGTGAGACTTTGTCTAAAGTAGTTTAGACATGTTATCAGGAGGGACCAGTCCATGGAGAAGGACACTATGTTTGGTAAATAGAGGGTCATTCAATGAGATGGATTGACATAGTGGCTGCAACAATGGGATTAAACAAGGTAACGATTGTGAGGATTGCACAGGACCGGACCATGTTTCATTCTTATTACACGTAGGGTTGCTGGGTGAAGGTAGCAGGAGAGAATGAAGATGAAAGCAAGGGAGGAGAAATGGATACAGCAAGTTCCTGTTTCATCTTTTCTCACCTTTATGACCACACTTCTTAAAAGACTAGACTAAGTGCTTCTATTTATTCCTGTCACCACTTTTTGCAATGCTTTTCTTTACTCACACATTCTAGCCACCTGTACTTGAAAAAACATTATGAATAATTACATAATTTCCAAATCAAGTTTTGTCCTCATTATCTTCAATCTCTTTGGATATTTGAAACTGCTGACCCTTTTTCTCTTTGGATGTTCTCTTTCCTTCGGACAGAATGAAAAAGAGTTTCAGTTTTGGAGTATAAAAAACAATAGTAGCTCCATGGCCTTGGGCAACTTCCTTAATCTCTCTAACCCTTGATTTCCTTACCATAAAATGGAAAGATAATTATTAAACTACATAGGGTGATAATGAAGTTAAAATAAGATAATATATTTGTGATCTGCCTGCTACATAGGTCTTCAGATTACATCATCACATCATTTCCTTGTGAATTCTTGATTTCTATATGTCTGCATAATCCCAGTTCTCTTTCTGTGTTATCATAGTTCCTTTTTCCTTTACCCATCCTCTTACATAGAAATCTCCAAGAGGTGATGAATGAAGGAATATATAATCATTTACCAAAGATCAGATAGGCAGCTGTGAATATGAAACTTTTGATGAATAAAGCCTTAGATTTTGGCTTAATTGTATTTCATTTATAATTATGACCAGAAACACAAAACAAAAACAAAATTTTCTGTCATTTCAATCAACATTATATGCCAATTCATGGTTTTTATAATAATCTTCATGAATGATTCTACACCAATATCTATATCAAGATTTTATTTTAGAGAACCCATTTAGTCTATTGCCAGTTGGCTATTTACTCATTGTGTATTCAGAGCAAATGTAAATTGTCTTATATTCCTTCAAAGAATTAGACATGGCTTGATATATTAATGAAATCATTACTGTTTCATTAAATTGCATGTTGTGAGTTGAACAAATATGTGACTTATTGAAATGGAGGAAGTGCATTCTATTATGTACATAATTGCAGTTGATGGGCAAGCTTACAACATTCAAAGACTGTTGCTTTTTGTATGATATATCTTCCTGTACATACATGAAATCCTGTGTAAAAATAACTAAAGGTTAAATGTATTTATAAAAAAATATATAATAAAAAAATACAAGAAAATATTTACAAAGGTAATTGCAAAACAATTTTTTTTGGGGGGGAATGAAGAGTTCTTATCTGATTATCAGAAAGTAAGATTGGCTTATTTGAACATTATATGTAGAATAATTTCCAACGAGGAACTCCTAAAAGCAAAGTTTAGAAATACTCATCTAGCATATGGCATTATTAACTTATTAAATCCTTGATGAAGAAAGGAGGATAAAGTGTAATCTAACCTTCACATTTATATGTCAAAGTGAATTTCTTAGGCTTTGCAATACCAACCTATTGTATAATATTTCTTCATAGAACAATAGCACCAACAATAATAAACAAGTCAATGTTTTGGAAAATACTCATACTTGTCAATATTTTGAAGACTGCAAGAAGAAGACAAAATTATTTATTGGATTTTTTGTTGTGGTAAGAAATATATATATAACAAAATAATTCTCATTTCAACAGTTTTTTGCATACATGATTCAGTGACCTTAATTATGTTTGTCCTATTGTACAACTATGACCACGATCTGTTTCTAAATTTTTCCATTACCTTTAATAGAAACTCAGTGCTCCCTAGGCAATGACTCCACTTTTCCTTTTCTCTCCTGCCACTGGTAACCACTCATGAACTTTTGTCTCTATACATTTGATTATTCTGGATATTTCTTATGGGTAGAATGATACAATATTTGCCCTTTTGTGACTGACTTCCTCACTCATCAAAACATTTTCAAGAGTCAGCCATGTTATAGTGTACATCAGAATTTCATTTCACTTTATTGTTGTGTAATATTCCATTGTATGCATGTACCACATTTTGTTTATCTGTTCATCTCTTGATGGACATTTAGGTATTTCCACATTTTGACAATTGTGAATAATGCTGCAATTAAAAAAGGTATACAAGTATCTCTATGAGTTCTAGTTTCCAATACTTATGGATATATACCTAAGAATGGAAATGGCTATGTCATATAATAATTCTATATTTAAGTTTTTGAGGAACTTCAAAACTGTTTCCACAATGCCTGCACCATTTTCCATCCCCACTGACAATGGTGAGGATTTCAATATTTACTAGATTGTTAACATCTCATGGTTTATTTGTTTAGTGTATGAGGAATGAGTGTGGTATAAGTGGGGAAGTATTGAATCTGCAAATAGAAAAAGGACTTGGATTCTACTGTCCTCCATCCACTATGTGCAATCTGGTTGATTGTTTGATCTTTTGGAGTCTCATTTTATTTTCATATATAAAAAAAGGGATAATTCAAGCCACTAGAGTTCTGGTAAGATGGCAGAATAGGCAGACCCTCTTCAACAAAGAAAAAAGGGGCCAATTAACACAGATACAGAAGATAATCCTGGAGCCCTGAGCTTTGAAAAGAAGGACTAAAGTGGATTAAACTGCAACTAGTAGAATAATCTGCATGAAAGCACTGAAAAAAGAGACATTTGGAGCTGCAGACTGTTAGCAATCTTGATGGCATGGGCAGCTTAGATATTACCAAATGGTGTTAGGACCTAAGAATTTACCTAAAAATCAGCCCTGCTAGCCAGGTCCTGCATGGAAGACTGAACTGGTGGCTGGTGAATGAAAGGGGAAACAGAGAAGAAGTATACAATCTGAGCTGTGGACTTTTGGCCATTTGGAGGGTACAACCATTTGGAATATTTCAAGTGTTTCAACCATTTTGGATATTTAAAGTGACAACATTCCAGGGACCTAAGAATAGGCTCCACTTGTTGGAGACAGCTAGGACATACCAGACACTGATGACTGGAAAGGTGCAATATTTCCCTTGTTATACTTGTATCTCATATCCTCTTGGTGAACAGCTGTGTGGCCATACCACACCCCAACACACCTTCTGGGCTGGCAGGAATTCCATACCAATCTGTGTGCTCTGATGGAGCCTGTATGCCCTGCTCCACTCTGCTCAGATTTTTTTTTTTTTTTCAAATTTGTCTGCTTTACAATTATTCTTTCTTTTTCTTCCTTTTTATTATTATTCATTATTCTTCCCATCCCAAGTATTAGTTTTTGGCTTTTTCTCTTTTCCAATTTT
>NW_006921774.1:3679-9916 GCF_000298275.1 Orycteropus afer afer | reverse complement strand
GTCTTTCTGCCTATTCCGCCATCTTACCAGAACCTCTCTGTCTTCTATATTTCTTGGCATAAACAAGTAAGCACCTTCAGAGCTGCAACCATTTGTTGAAACATCTCAATGAGTAGTCCATAAATTCCTAGAGCCTTGTTTTTCACCAATTCCTTCAGTGAACCTTGGATTCCTTCCTTTATTACCATTGGTTTTTAATCATATGCTACCTCCTGAATTCGTTGTATGTCGACCAATTATTTTTGGTACAGTGACTGTGTATTTCTTTCATCTTCTTCTGATGCTTCTTCCATTGTTCAATATTTTGCCTATAGGATCCTTCACTATTACAATTTGAGGCTTGAATTTTTTCTTCATTTCTTTCAGCTTGAGAAATGCCAAGTGTGTTCTTCTCTTTTGGTTTTCTAACTCCAGGTCTTTGCATATTTCATTATAATACTTTGTCTTCTCTAACAGCCCTTTGAAATCTTCTGTTCAGCCCTTCAATTTCATCATTTGTTTCATTTGCTTTAGCTATTCTCATTTCAAAAGCAAGTTTTAGTCTCTTCTGATATCCATTTTGGTCTTTTCTTCCTTTCACATCATTTTAATGGCTTTTTGCTTTCTTCATGTATGATGTTCTTGATGTCTTCCCACAACTGATCTGGTCTTCGATTCTTTGATCATTGGTGTTCATTGCGTCAAGTATAATTTTCAGATGGTCTCTAAATTCAGGTGGGATATATTGAAGGTTGTATTTTGGCTTTCATGGTCTAGTTTTAATTTTCCTCAGTTTCAACCTGAAATTATATATGAGCAATTGCAATTGTCTGTTCTATAGTCAGCTCCTGACCTACTTTTGACTGATGATATTGAGCTTCTCCATTACCTCTTTCCACAGATGTTGTTGGTTTGATTCCTGTGTATTCTATCTGGCAAAGTCCATTTATATAGTTGCTGTTTATGTTGTCAAAAAAAGGTATTTTCAATGAATGTCATTGGTCTTTCAATATTTTGTCATGAAGTGTCTGGCATCATTTCTATCACCAAGGCCATGTTTTCCAACTACTGATGCTTCTTTGTTTGCAACTTTTGCATTCCAGTCACCAGTAATTATAAATATATCTTGATTGCATGTTTGGTTAATTTTAGATTGCAAAAGTTGGTAAAAATCAATTTCTTCATCTGTGGCTTCAGTAGTTGGTGCATAAATTTGAATAACAGTAGTATTAACTGGTCTTCTTTGTAGGCATATGGATATTATTCTATCACTGACAGTACTGTATTTCAGGATAGATCTTGAAATGTTCTTTTTGACAATTAGTGCAACATCATTCTTCTACAATTTGTCATTCCCAACATAGTAGACTGTGTGATTGTCTGATTAAAAATGGCCAATACCAGTCCATTCAGCTCACTAATGCCAAGGATATTGATCTTTATGAGTTCCATTTTATTTTTGACAACTTTTGATTTCTTAGATTCATACTTCATACATTCCATGTTCTGATTATTAATGTATATTTACAGTTATTTCTTCTTATCATCAGATGAAGGTCCTGAAATCTTTCCTCTATGCATGTCGTTAAGGTGAACTCTACTTTGAGCACCAGTCTTTCCCAGTCATATTTTGTGTGGCTTCCATCCTGAGGGGCTCATCTTCTGGCACTATATTGGACAATATTCTATTACTTTTTCTTGAAGTTTTCCAGTAATGTATCAGACAGTGTTTTACTGCTATTCATAAGATTTTCAGTGGCCATTTTTTTTTTTTTTTCCAGAATGGCCTTGTCCTTGTTCCCAGTCTGTCTTAATGTGAAAGCTCTTCTGAAACCTGCTCACCATACATGACCCTGCTGGTATGTGAAAACTAGTGGCATAGCTTTGAGCCTCAGAGCAACATATGAGCCACCACAATATGACAAACTGACAGACGAGTGGTGGTCTGGACAGATTATTTTAGTTGAAACATGTTGGAAAACAATCTCCCATGGATTTCTGGATGTTTCTGTGTGGTTCAAGCCTTCTGTACAATTGAAATTGACCTACTAATAAATATAGAAAATGTCTCCTCTCCTTAGAGCGATTCTGTTCTTATTTTAAGGGTAATAAAGTCTGGAGACATCTTTTCACCTCCCCTAAAGAAAATTGTTTATATTCCAGAGCAGAGATAGTTCCTTCTTTTCCTATGAGATGGTTTGCTTGCGTTCAGTTGTTGTTATGTGCCATTGACTCAGAGCTGACTCATAGCAACCCCTCCTTGGGTTGCTGAGACAATAGCCCAACCTTCCTTCTGAAGAGTGGCTGGTGGGTTTGAACCACCAGCCTTCTGGTTAGGAGTCAAGTGCCTTAGCCACTATGCTACCAGAGCTTCCTTGTATTCAGAGTAACATATAATGGCTTTCTCTCTCCAGAACAGAGTATGGGCAAATGTGCCAGCAGTTCTTATATAAGATCTGAGTTCCATAATTTTGTGATTCTTTCCCTGTAATGCAAACTAGTAGGGACATCTGGCTCTCACGACACTGCCTCATAAGAAATTAGCACATGGGGAACTGACACAAGCTCCTCTGAGAGTAAAATGTCTATAAAACTATGGTAGACCAGTTTGCTAGCTTGCAGGAAATGGGTTAACATTTTGGATCCTTCACAGTTTCAGACTTAATAATTACTTACTGTGTTATTTATAAAGCCTTCAATTTGGGCTCAAGAATTATTAGAATTATTAATAGTTCAAGTTTAGGAATATTTCATTGAGAGTTGGGAACTATTTTAGCAGCTTTAAAACAAAACTGGCAAATATTTTTCTAATGAGTGTTGATTATTCGAAGGGAATAACTTGAGGTTGATGATGCCTTTATGTTTTGGGGATGAACTCCAATTGCTAAGACAGCACTTATCATTGTTCGTGAGTGAGTTTTTGACATCTCTCTTCTAGATTTCTTTGAAATAGACAATGTATCTATTTGGGATGGCTAGAGACTGCTTAAGAGAATGGTGTTTTATACAATTTTTTGTCTATGTTAACAAACCTCTGGGAAACAAAGGACACGTTTTTACTTGCTGGCATTTATGATACTTGTCACTTATGAAAGGTCACTCTTAATGGTAGTTTAATATCCTCACAGCTACTGGTGGGTTGGGTAAAGCACTGGACTAAAGAGGCAAAATTGTATCAGAACTGGATGCTAGTTCTGGCCTGTCATTGATCAGTTAGCTGGTCTTAGACAAATTACTTCACTTTCCTAATCCTTAGTTTCTCAGTTTCTTCACTATTAAATTAGTTCCATAATAGAACTTTTGTAAGAATCAAATAGGCCAATGTGTGAGATATTATTTTGTAACCTACGAAGTGGTAATGATGTTTAAATATACTCATATGAGGTGGTTTTTTTTTTGGCTGCTAGAATAATTTAAGCATCTCATCTGGCAATGTGCTTTTTCCTACTGTACTTCAGGAAGTGAAAATAATGCAATGTGTGCCTGACTATTATCTTCACAAGTTTCATTTTCTATCCTCTTCACACATTTCAGGAGGGCATTTCAGTATTTTATTATAGAAAATGAAATTCCATTACATGGGTGTGTTAGTAGCTCCATTAGTGACTGTACCTTGAGAAACTATAGGCTATCCAGAGCAATTTCTGAGGCACAATTTATATCAGTGAGTCAATACCCTAGTGGAAGGGACATGAGAAAGACCATTTTAGGTTTTGGTCAAGTGCATGGGTTTCTAAATGCACACAGCCTCTAAGGCACTTTCACGAGGTTTGAACGGACCTCTTGGAGAGAGAGACTACTGATAGAGAGAGGTTGTGTCATTACTTGGGTTGGCATCAGTGCACCATGAGAGAGAATTGGAGGTGCATCAATATTTCTCTGGAGAATTAGCTCCAAAAAGAATGAGTCTTTGACAGAGTGTGTGCTTTAGCACAGAACAGTTGTGTACTCTGCTTTCTAGAGGGACAGAACTGAGGAGTTACTGTGAGCCCAGAAACCAAGAGCTGACTCAGGAGGTGGAAGATGACTAGTCCCTATGGGGACTTTTCAATTGTAACAGCTGTTCAGAGTTTTCAGTGCTGAAGACTGTTACTGGTGTGTTCACCTCCACTGATTGTCACTGCTATTGAGAGTGGCCCTTAGGAATTATCACTGTTGAAAAGTGTTGCCACTAATAGTGGAAGTGTCAAGGGGAGTCAATGTTGTACAAGGAAATTTTGCTAAAGTGGAGGGACCAAATAATGTTAGTCTCTTTTTAAAATAATATTTTATTGTGTTTTCATTAAAGCTTATACAGTAAATTAGGTTCCCATTTGACAATTTCTGTACAATTTATTCACTGACTTTATTTTTCTTGTGTTCTATTTGTTTTGTTTCTGGTACTTTAGTTTCCCTCCCCCCTTATCTTTACTTTAGAATGACTGTTGACCTTTTGGTCATATATAGATTTTTTTTTTTTTTTTTAAATAGAGCAACATCCTCACAAGTAATTCCTTTTATTTTGTGTGTCACTCTGTTATTTTACTACAACATGATTCCAGGAGAAATAGTTTTAATTCAAGGTTAAAAGAGTATCTCAGGGTGATATTCTCAGAGAGTTTTCTAGTCTCAATTAGTCCAGTAAGTCTCGGTATTTTAAGAATTCGAGTTCTGTCCCACTTTTTTTTCTCCCTTTTTATCAAGGATCATTTGTTGTGGCCCTGATCAGAACAGTCAGTAATGGTAGAGAGGCACCTTCCAGTTCTTCTGGTCTCAGGGTAAGTGAGGCTGTGACTTTTGTAGGCTATCAGTCCTGTAGATTAATTCTCTGAAACTTTGGTTTCTTTCTTTCTCTTTTGCTCCTGTTGAGTAGAGACCGATAGCTGTAACCTAGATGCTGCTCACAAGCGTTTAGAACCCAGATTCTATTCTCCACACTAGACTGCAGAACATGAATTTGGTGAATTAAATAATGTCAATTTAAACTTCCAGTTATATATTGGGCACTTTTTTAAACATTATAGGTATCCTCTGTTTTTTGAAAGTTTGTTTTATGCCTCTTCCTTTTTATGAAAGACCTTCATTAGTACCTGTTTTTGCTAAGCAAAAGAAATCTGAAGAGGATTTTTGCTTTTATGAAAAAAGGTGAAAAGTGAAAGTAGTGTTGTTCAGTGTTTGTTTTGTAGCAATGAAAGAGGCAGCAGGCACCCTGAGTAGCGAGTGATGTCATCAAGCTCTTTCCCTGGGAACTATACTCAACATCTCATCATCAAGCAGCCATAGCTCTGAACTGTGTCTGTGAACACTGTATGTTAGTACTATTTTAGGTTTTATTTGGTATGATTTGGTAGGTTATTTTTTAGGTCTGGGAATGCTCAAAAATTTTTCCCATACAAATTAATGGTAATTGCTCTTTTGCTTTATGTCATTTTGGCTTATGAAATGTTTTATAAGACCATCCACTTTTATATAGCAGGGAAAAACTGTATTTTATAAATCTTCATGATAGCTTTATGAGTCAGGTATTATTATTCCCATTTATGGAAGTTGGAACTGACAATTGGGAAGCTTAAGCAACTTAACTAAAGTCATACTGAGTAGTAAATTGAGATTTGAACTTGGATCGAATATCAGAACTCAAGCTCCTTTTATTTTCTTACTTCATGGTCTTTAGCCCTTACTACCAGCTCAGTGAGAGTCATGCTTCATATCTGGACTTAGGTAGAGATATTTTGTGTCTTCAATACACTGTCTACTGAGGAGAAAGAATCACAATTTCCCACCAGAAATCTTATGAGATTCAAAGTTCATTAATTGGGTTGGAGCCCAAGCTATTAATAGGGACCCCATACATTAAGTTTACCTAGTGATTCCTAGTGAAATACATAGATTACAAGGAAGGAAACTTTGACAAGAAAAAAGATTTCTACAACAAAAAAATTTCTACCTCCTTCAAATAAACAGCATAAATTAACAAATCAGAATGGCAAAAGATGGGAAATTGTAAGATATGCCTGGATTTAAAATTCATGAATAAATGAAACAAATAATAAAAGAGAAAATCAAAAGTATTGATAGAATTGGCTTCCTACCTATCAAACAGCATGTGTTTGAATGAGTCTCAGCATCCCACTGCTGGCTTCTAAGGAGAATTACCCATTTTGTGGGAAAAAAGATCATGGCGGCATTCAGTGGCTGGCCTTAGGTAATTGGCTCACCTAACGGAGCTCTGGTAGCATAGTGGCTAAGACACTTGCCTGCTAACCAGACGGCTGGCAG
>NW_006921774.1:0-3474 GCF_000298275.1 Orycteropus afer afer | reverse complement strand
AAAATCATCACATACATCGATAATGCCCTTGGAAGAAAGCAAAGTTAAATGATAAATGGCCCTGTGCCCTTGTTTGTCATTGTGTCCAAGGGACCCCTAGGGTTGAAAATGCCTGACTGGCTTAATGTCTACCTTAATGATGACAAAGAAGGACTGAATAGTGTTTACTGATGTTTTAAGTAGATCCTAAGTGGAGGCTCATGACTAACATCAAGCAGCAGAGAAAATACGAATGCATTTCAGAGAAAGAGAACAATTATCACAAACCTCCTCCTGCTGCAGCTAAGATTAATAAAACTCAGAGAGCTCAGGGGACTAGCCAGCCCATGTGAACTGGAAAGTATTTGTTGGTCTGTCCCAAGTGTTACTGTCTGCTGGATTTGGATTACCAGATATAGAAATCTGAATTTGCAGAGAAGGTGATTGAAAAGCTGGAAAGACATTTTTTAAAATTGTATTTTTAATATAAATAAATAAATGCTTACTAAAAATAGTTTTATTTTTATAGAAACATAGAAAGAAGAAAAGAGAATTGATTTTAATCTCATCATTAAACAAATACCACTGACATTATCATCTGAATCCTTGCTTTTCTATTCTAGTATAGATTTTACTAGGATCTCTGGTAGCATAGTGTCTAAGGCACTTGACTGCTAACCAGAAGGCTGGCGGTCCAAACCCACCAGCCACTCCTGGGAAGGAAGGTTGAGCAATCTACTTCCGTAGTGATACTGCCTCGGAAGCCCAAAGCGGGGTCGCTATGAGTCGGGTCCGACTCGAGGGTACATAAAAACAACAACAACATAGATTTTACTGGAAGGTCTTGTGGCATACAGTTAAGTATTTTGCTGCTAAGTATAAAGTTTGATGTTTGACCCCATCCAGCATCTCTTCTGGAAAAAGACCTGGCAATCTGCTCTTATAAAGATTACATTTTAGAAAACCATATGGTGCACTTCTACTCTGTCATGTGGGTCACTTTTTTTTTTTTTTTTGCATAATTATAATCATATTGTATATATAGTTTATATTATATCTTTTCACTTATCATTAATTAGTAAGCATTTCTCTTTTTGCAACCATCTTCATAATTATGCATACTAATAGCTTTATAAGAACTCCTTGAATAGATGTACCATAGTAACCAAGTCCCTATTATAATTTTTGTCTTTTTTCAATTACTCACTCTCATAAAAATGCCATGCTGAACAGTTTTTGTTCATAAATTTTATTTCTTGACTTCCAAAATATTCATTTGGATTATTTTCCAAAGGTGGAACTTTCAAGTCAAAGAGTATAATAAGTTCTTGATACGTGCTGACAATTTGTTTCCCAAAATGACTACGTGAATTTCCTTTTGTGTCTTTCAGCATATTCTCATTAACACTACTGTTCTTGTTGTGTGCCATCAAGTTGATGCTGACTCATAGCAACCCTACTGAACAGAGTAGGACTGTCCCATTGGGTTTTCTAGATTATAACCTTTATGGGAGCAGATCACCAGGTCTTTGTTCCTGTGGAACTGCTGGCGGGTTTGAATCACTTTTAGTGAGCAGCGGAATGCTTGACCATCGCACCAGCAGGGCTCCTTTTGTTAGAAATAGGTATTCTTATTTTTGAATTTAAATTAGGAGCTCTGGTAGCATAGTGGCTAAATCACTTGACTGCTAACCAGAAGGCTGGCGGTTGATTAAGATTAATATATCCCCAACTTGGATATCAAATATGTTTCTTCTTCTCATTATTTATTTATTTGTTTATTCAAGTTCTTTGCCCATTTATACTTGAATTGGCTACAAGTTGGTCTCTCTGAGTCTGGTCTAACCACCGTCTGAGTGATTCCTCACATGTTGCTAAAATTATTCCTAAAAACACAACCTTCATCATGTTAGCCCTTCCACGAATCTTTCAAAGCCTTTCCATGTCTACTGAAGTTAATTCTTTACCGTCCATGTAAGCTGTTACAATAAGATTTTGTTTTCTTCTTATTGTGATTTGGGTGAAAATTTACATAGCAAATTGGTTTTCCATTCACCCATCCATAAACATTCTGTTTTGTGACATTTACTACACTCCCCATGCTGTAATAGCATTCTTCCCACTTTCTACCTCCTGTGTCCATCCTTTCTCTTCATCCTTCCTTCCCATCCCCTCCCACCTTCCTAGCTCTATCCCTGGGCAAACGCTGTGCTCTTGATCTCATATGCTTAATTCTTCTAATGAGTGGATACCTTCCTGGTATTACTGTTCACCTTAAAGTCCTGTCTATCATTTGGCTGACAGTTGAGTCATGGGGGTTAAGTTCCCAGCTTGAATGGTGTTTAAGGGCTATAGTCTCAGGGGTTCCACCAGTCTTCATCACCAGAGCAGTAAGCCTTGTCTTTTTTCTATGATTTTGAGTTTTGTTCCATGATTCTTCCCACTCTATCTGGGACCTCCTGTTGTGATCCATTTCAGAGTGGCTAGCGTGGTTATCCAGGCATCATCTAGTTCTTTTGATCTCACTGTCATGGAGGTTGGGGTTCTTGTACTCCATTAGTCCTTTGGACTAATTGTTCCCTTGCATCTTTGATTTTATTCACTCTTCTTTGCTCCAGACAGGGAGAGACCAACAACTGTGCTTAGATGGTTGTTCACAAGCTTTTAAGACCCAGGTTACTACTCACCAAAGGATGATGTTACAATATGATCTCACACTACCTTTGCAACCTTCTTTCTCTCTGTCTCCTTTCATACTCTTATTTTTGAACCTTGAGGTTATTTTCTGTTCCTCAGATATACACTCTGATTTTATGTCTTTGTGGCTGTTATAATGCTGTCCTTTCTATTTGGAACCTGTTTCCCTTTCCCTCCATCAGCAGAAATTCTCTCCACCCATTAAATAGAGTTGATTATAAGTGCCTCATTGTAGAAGGACCTGGGTGTATCATATTCTTCCTATGGACCCCATTATTCCTCCTTGTGCTTTCATATTCAACTTTTACTCTACCTGCTTATATACTTGTCATATATCCTACCTTACCAACCTCCTGAATCACCACAGTAGTATGAGAACTTCCTGAAGATGGACCTTGTATCAACACACTTGAGAAACCTCACTGGGTATTCCACTGCTTATTACTGGGCAGGTTCTCAGTAAGTATTGAATTAAATGGTCTCCTGAGACTTGTGCAGTGAGAAACTCATCTGTGGCCATACTTTCTCATAATTCTAGCAGGTGGGTGGTCCAAGGCTTTTTTGATACGAGAATTTGGATGAAAGAAGCACCATAATTATGTTCCACATACTACCTTCATGCTTCTAATGGGAAAACTGTTACTGCAGTGAGACTGTGAGATCTCCTTGGCCTCTGTCTTTGAGATAAATCTTCCTGCCTCCTCTACTCATTAAGCTATATGAGAAGGAGTCTTTTTTTTTTTTTTTTTAATTAGGATTTGGGTGAAGATTTACAGAGTAAATTCACTTTTCATACAG
>NW_006921773.1:6969194-6979104 GCF_000298275.1 Orycteropus afer afer | reverse complement strand
CCTTCAAGGCTCAGGGGTCCAAGATTATCTTCTGTGTCTGTGTTAATTGGTTTCCCTTTTCTTTGTTGAAGAGGGTCTGTGTAATCTTTCTGCCTAGTCCACCATCTTGCCAGAACTCCTCTTTACTATTACTTTTGCTGTTCGCTCTCATTCCTCCCTCCCCAGACATTGTGGCTCCCCCCCCCTTTTCTCATTATCTTTCTTTTATCATTTTTTAATATATTTTGAAATTTTTCCTTCTCATTTATTGCATTTATTTTCCCTTTCTTTCTTTCTTTGTTACTGTTTGTTTATGTGGTTTGAATGTTTTTGATCCCTTGCTTTTATTTATTTATTTATTTTTATTTATTTTTAATTTTTTTGTAATTGAGTAGGAGACAGCAAAGATTCCCACACATGCCAACCATAAGTGCACCTCCTGCAGCCCCACCCACTGAAGGGCCACCACTTACTTTTGCACCAAATAACCAACAACCAAGAGAAGCCACTACCAGCTTTACTCACCCTCAACTCCTCTTTACAAACAGCTAATAGTGATCTGTCCATACACTCTCACACCTACCAGGATACAGGTGGTGAGTGCCTAAGTGCTAACAACTAGCAAATGCAGGAGCATAGTACCCTGCTCACACAGATATAACAAAACACAATAAATGAAAAACCAAAAATCTTGTGCAAATCACACCAACATATAACCACAAATTCAACATAAATACAACAATACCACAATGTATTGGAGACAACAGACCATCACAGTACAGACAAAAAAGCAAAATAAAATAGTAGAAACAAGGGATCAGGATGGAAACCCAGAAAACATCCCTAAGGAAAAAGCAGCATTGGAACTCCTTGATAAGGAATTCAAAATACTTCTTTTTGGGTACCTTCAATGGATTGAGAGACAAAGAAAGAAAAACACTGATAAGATCAACAAGAACACTTACAAAATAAAGGAAAATACAGAAAAAACTCCAGGACAATTTAGGAAAACAATATAAGAGCAAATTGACAAAATAAAGGAAAAATTAGAAATGATACAAAAACAACAAATAGAAATCCAGAAGATTAAAACTAAGATTTCAGAAATAGATAACATTGAATGGGGAGGGGTTGCTATGAGTTGGATCCAACTTGATGTCACATAACAACAACAACAACAACACTGAATTGAGAATGGAGTAGAATTGAAACAATGGAACACAGAATTAACAGAATTGGAGACAAATACCTCAATGCTTACTTTGTTAAGGAATCAATCAAACAAAAGATCAAAACAAAATAAAGAAAGTCTAAGATTCATGTGGGATATCATCAGGAGAAGTAACCCACATGTAATCAGAATTCCAGAACACAAAAATACAGATAAAACCACAGAGAAAATTGTCAAAGATTAACTGAAAGAGAGTTTCCCTGATATGATGAAAGATGAGAATATATCTATTCAAGAAGTTAAATGAACCCAAAACAAAATAGACCCCAAAAGAAAATCAGCAAGACATATCATCAAACTCACCAAAGACAAAGACAAAGACAAAGTAAGAATCCTGAAAGCAGCATGGGAAAAACAAAAAGTTACCTACAAAAGGCAACCAATTAGAATAAACTCTGATTTCTTGGCAGAAACCATGCAGGCAAGAAGGCAATGGGATTATATATATATAACAAGTCCTGAAAGAAAAAAAAATTTCCAACCAAGAATTATATACCCGGTAAAACTCTCTCTCAAATTTGAGAGTGAAATTAGGAGGCTTCCAGATAAGCAGAAATTAAGGGAATTTGTTAAAACTAGACCAACCTTACAAGAAATACTGAAAGGAGTACTCTGGACAGAGAACTAACAACAGTAAACAACAACCAATGATTAACGCACATGATGACATAACCCAGAAATCAACCCAGTAATAGAAGTATCCAAAGGAAAATAATCTTAGAAGACTGTAAACAGGGAAAGAGATATCAATTGGTAAATGAGGACAACTACAAACCAAAAAGGGGAATAAATAGAGTAGATGCAGAACTCTATGCAGTGAGGAAGTCAAGACAACAGTGAGATAGAACAGACTGAGAAGAAAATAACAAATCAGAGAGTAACCTCAAAGGAAAATAATAAACCTTCACATCAAAATAAAAAAGAGGACAAGCAAAAATATTTAGCAAATAGTAAAACAACAGCAATGATGAAGATGATAAGATTCATAAGCAAAATGAGCTCAGCACAGAAAATTATTGGAATAAAAGAATAAGCAACATGATGAAAGAAACATATAATAAAATGACAGCAACAAATTCATACTTATAGATAATTACACTGCATGTCAGTGGATTAAATACACTACTCAAGAGATGGAAAGTTGCAGACTATATAAGAAAACATGACCCATGAATGTGCTGTCTACAGGAGACTCACCTTAGACCTAAAGACAAAAACAGACTAAAAATCAAAGGTTGGGAAAAGATAAATCAAGCAAATGGCAACCAGAAAATGGCAGGGGAGGCAAAATTAATTTCTGATGAAATAGCCTTTAAGACAAAAATCACCATAAGAGACAAGGAAGGACATTATATAATCATTAAAGGATGAATTGAACAAGAGGACATAACCCATAATAAATATCTATATGCCCAATGAAAGAGTCCCAAAATACATAAATCAGGCTTTAATAGAATTTAAAAGACTAATAGATGACTCTACAGTCATAGTAGTAGAATTTAATACACCACTTTCAATAAAAGATAGAACAACTGGAAAGAAGCTCAACAAAGATGTAAAAGAGCTAAACAATACAATCCACTAACTTGACCTTATAGACATCTACAGAGCACTTCACCCAACAACAACACAATATACATTCTTTTCCAGTGCACATGGAACATTCTCAAGGATATAGCAGATGGTATGCCACAAAGCTAGCCTCAATGAGTTTAAAAACTGCAAAGCATCTTCTCAGAGTACAATGCTATAACATTAGAAATCAATACTAGGGAGACCAATGGAAAAAGAGCAAATGCATGGAAAGTGGATAATACCCTCTTCAAAAACAACTGGGTAATACAAGACATAAGAAATTAAATTTAAAAATTCCTCGAATAAAATGAGAATGAAAACACTACATACCAAATTCTTTGGGACACAGCAAAAGCAGTGATCAGAGGGCAATAAATGCACACATCAGAAAAACAAGAAAGAGCCAAAATCAACACCTTAACCCAACATCTCCAAAAATTAGAAAAAGAGCAGCAAAGAAAGCTTATAGTCACCAGAAGAAAAGAAATAATAAAGATTTGAGCAGAAATAAGTGAAATAGAAAGAGAATAGATAAAAGCAATAAAACTAGAAGTTGGTTCTTTGAAAAGATTAAGAAAATCAACAAACCACTGGAAAACTTAATAAAGCAAAAGAAGAAGATGCAAATAACACAAATAAGAAACGAAATGGGTTATATCACAATAGAACAAACAAAAATAAAAGGAATAATGTCAGGATACTGTGAGGAAGTGTACCCCAACAGATTTGAAAACCTAGAAGAAATGGACAGATTTCTAGGAACACACTACTTCCCTAAACTAACACAGACTGAGGTAGAAAACTTAAACAGAGTCATAACAAAAGAAGACATTGAAGAAGTCATAAAAAAATTACTAGGAAAAAAAAAAAAAAAAAAGTCCTGGTCCAGATGGTTTCATCGGAGAATTCTACCAGTCATTCAGAGAAGAGCTGATACTACTACTGAAACTATTCTGGAACATAGAAAAGGATGCACACTTCCCAAATGCATTTTATGAAGCAAGCATAAACTGATAACAATACCAGGCAAAGACACCACTAGAAAGGAAAACTACAGAAGAACATCCCTCATGAATAAACAAAAAAACCAAACACACTGCTGTCACGTTGGACCCAACTCATAGCAACCCGTCCTTGGGTTTCCGAGAGAGTATCACTATGGAAGTAGATTGCCCAACCTTTCTTCTGAGGAGTGGCTGGTGGGTTTGAACTGCCAACCTTCTAATTAGTAGTCAAATGCCTTAGGCACTATGCCACCAGAGCTCCCATGAATATAGATGCAAAAATCTTCAACAAAATCCTAGACAACAGAATCCAACAACATATGAAAAAAATAACATTATAATCAAATGAGATTCCGACTAGATATGAAAGCATGGTTCCACATTAGATAAACAATCAATGTAATCCATAACATAAGTAAAATAAAGGAAAAGAACCACATCATCATATCAATAGATGCAGAAAAGGCATCTGAGAAATCCAATATCTATTCCTGATTTAAAAAATTCAGAAAAAATAGGAATAGGAGGGAGAACCCTCAACTTCATAAAAGGCATATATGCTAATCAGAAGGCTGGTGGTACAAACCTACCAGCCACTCCTCAGAAAGAAGACCGGGCAATCTACTTCCATACAGATACCTCCTCAGAAACCCAAAGAGGGGTCACTATGAGTCAGAAGTGACTCGATGACAGTGAGTTTGTTTTTTTGGTTTGGTATGCAAAACCAACAGCCAATATTATCCTCAATTGAGAGAGACTGAAACCATGCCTCCTGTGAATGGGAACCAGACAAGGATGCCCTCTATCACCACTTCTATTCAACATTTTATTGGAAGTCTTAGCCAGGGCAAAAAGGTAAGAAATGGAAATCAACGGCATTCAAATTGGTAAGGAATAAGTAAAACTATCCCTATTTGCTGATTATATATGATCCTATACATAGAGACCCCAAGAGACTCGCAAGAAGACTATAGGAATTAATTTAGAAATTTAGCATAGTGGCAGATACAAGATCAACATAAAAAAAATCAGTTGGATTCCTTTACACAAGCAAAGAGATTGCTGAAATGGAAATAAAGAAATCAATACCATTTACAATAGCTACCAATAAAAAAATAAATACTTGAGAATAAATCTTAGCAGGGACACAAAAGAACAGTACAAAGAAAAGTTCAGAATATTACTTTAAGAAACCATAAGAGATCTACATAAATGGAAGAATATACCAAGCTCATGGATAGGAAGACTGATCACTGTGAAAGTGTTAATGCTACCCACAACAATTTATACATTTAATGCAATCCCAATCCAGATTTCATCAACATTCCTTAAAGACATGGAAAAAACCAATCACTAAATATATGTGGAAAGGAAAGAGACCTCAGATAAGCAAAGCACTCTGGTGCTGTAGTGCCTAAGGCATCTGACTGCTAACCAGAAGCCTGGAGTTTCAAACCCAGCAGCCACTCCTAAGAAGGAAGATTAGGCAATCTACTTCCATAGAGATATCACCTCAGAAACCCAACGAGGGGTTGCTATGGGTAGAATCAATTTGATGGCAGTGAGTTTTAAGTTTGACTGAAGAAGCACAAAATAGGAGGTCTCACATTCCCAGATCTCAAAACTCACTATACAGATACAGTTCTCAAAACAGCTTGGTACTGGTACAACAATAGACACATAAACCAGTGGAACAGAATTGAGAACCCAGAAAAAAGTCATTTGACCTATGGTCAGTTGATCTTTGACAAAGAGCTGAAATCCATTAACTGGTGAAGAGATACTCTCTTTCACAAATGGTGCTGGCAAAACTGGACATCCACTTGTAGAAAAATGGAACAAGGTCTCTCCCTTACAACATACACAAAAACTAACCCCAGCTGGAACAAAGACTTAAATGTGAAAGCTGTAACTATAAAGTTCATCAAAGAAAAAATAGGGTGAAATTTAGGGGCCCTGATTTATGGCATAAATATACTATCAAGCACAATCCAAGATGCACAAACAACAGAAGACAAACTAGATGATTGGGATCTTCTAAAAATTAAATTCTTATGTGCTTCCAAAGACTTCTCAGAAACAGTCAAAAGAGAACCTAGAGATTGGGAAAAAATATTTGGCAGTGACATATCTGACAAGGGACTTATTTCTAGAATTTATAGAAAACTGCAACACTTCAACATCAAAAAGACAAACAATCCAATTAAAAAATGGGTAGAACACATGAACAGACCACCAAAAAAGATATTCAGGCAGCCAACAAAAACATGAAAAAATGTTTGCAATCATTAGCCATTAGAGAAATGCAAATCAAAACAACAATGGGATACCATCTCACCCCTGCACTAATGGCAAAGCTCAACAAGACAGAATATAACAAATGCTGGTGAGGATGTGGAGAGATTGGGACTCTCGTACACTGCTGGAGGCACTGTAAAATTACACAGTCTTTGAGGAAATCAGTATGGCACTTCCTTAAAAAATGGGAAATACAAATACCATTTGACCCAACAATCATTACTAGATAGATATCCTAAAGAAGTGAGAGGCAGGACATGAATAGACATGTGCACACCTGTGTTCATTGCAGCACTATTTACAATAGCAAGAGATAGAAACAACCTAAACAGCCATCAAACAAGGAATGGATAAACAAATTGTGGTACATACACACAATGGAATACTATGCAATACTAAAGCATAATGCAGAATCTGTGAAGCACCACATAATGTGAATGAACTTGGAGGACATTACGCTGAGTGCAATAAGTAAATCACAGGACAAATATTATAAAAAATCAACAAAAGGTTTATAGACAGAGGGAAATTTGTTTGTTGTTTACCAGGGACGGGAGGGGAGGGAAAATTCCTAGGTAGGTTGAGGGGGAATATATATATATATATATGATATAGATATCTTATCATAGCGACCTCTCCTTGGGTTGCCAAGACAGTATCACTATGGAAGTAGATTGCCCAACCTTCCTTCCGAGGTATCATATATATAAATATGATATCTATATATATGGAAACCAAAGATCATCAGTGGTTACCAGGGGTAGGAAGGAGTTGGAAAGGGGAAGCTTTTGTTTGCGGGGCATTAAGTTTATGCTAATGGTGGTTGAATATTTTGGAAAAGGACAATGATGGTGCCACAATATGAAAAATATTATCAATGACCCTGAGCTGCAAATGTGGAAGTTGTTATGTTGGCAAATGTCTTTCATGTACGTTTACACACAATAAAAGTCAAAAAAAAAAAAAAAAAAAGGAAAAGAAATATACCATGGACTGCCAGTAGAACAAATAAATCTGTCTTGGAAGAAGTATATAGCCAGAATGCTCCTTAGAAGCAAGGACGGTGATACTTCATCTTGTACATGTTATTAGGAGGCAATAGTTCCTGAACGAGGACATCATGCTTGGTAAAATGGTGGCCAGAGGAGAAGAGGAAGACCCTCAAGGAGATGGAATGATACAACGAAACAACAATTGGCTCAAACAAAGCAACAATTGTGATGATAGCACAGAACTGGGCAGTGTTTTCTTCTGCTGCACAGAGTTGCTATGAGTTTAAACTGGCTCAGTGGTACCTAACAACAACAACAACAACAAAATACAAAACTATGTTGTTGTCGTTAGGTGCCCCAGAGTCGTCACCAACTCATAGCAACGCTATGCACAGAAGAACATAACACCACCTGGTCCTCCACCAGCTCTGCGATCCCTGCTATAATTGATCCCCTAGCCGCAGCCACTGTGTCAATCCATCTCATTGAGGGCCTTCCCCTCTTTTGTCAATCCTCCACCTTACCAAGCATGACAGCCAGGGAAGGTCTCTTCTGACAATATGACCAAAATATGTGAGATGAAGTCTGGAGGTCTCGCCGCCAAGGAGCATTCTGGCTGCACTTCAGGACAGACCTGTTAGTTCTTTTAGCAGTCCATGGTACATTCAGCATTCTTTGCCAGCACCACAGCTCAAATGCATCAATTCTTCTTTGGTCTTCCTTATACATTTTCCAGCTCTCACATGCTTTTAAGGCTATTGAAAATACCATGGCTTGTGTCAGGCGCACCTTAGTCCTCAAGAAGACATCTTTGCTCTTCAGCACTTGAAAGAGGTCCTTTGCAGCCAATTTGCTCAGTGCTATATACCATCTGATGTCCCGACTGTGGCTTCCATTGTCGTCAATTATAGAACCAAGAAATATGAAGTCTGACAATTTCAATCTTTTCACCATTTATCATAATGTTGCTTATAGGACCTGTTGTGAGGATTTTTGTTCTCTTTATATTGAGGTGTAACCCATACTGCAGACTGTATCCTTCAATTTTCATCAGTAAGTACTTCAAATCATCCTCACTTTTAGCAAGCAAAGCTGTGTCACCAGCGTATCACAGGTTGTTAATGAGTCTTCCTTCAATCTATGGTCTGTTCCACAATCAGCTCCTGGCCTCGTTTTGCCTAAAGATATTAAGCCATGTTCTTCTTCATATACTCCACCTTCTTGGATTATTTGCTTAGCATACAAACTGAATAAGTATGGTGAAAGGATACAATCCTGACACACTCCCTTCTGTATTTTAAACCATGCAGTATTCCCTTTTTCTGTTAGAATGACAGCCTCCTGGTCTATGTACAGGTTCCTTATGAGTACAATTAAGTGTTCTGGAATTCCCATTCTTCTCAAAGTTATCCACAATTTGTTATGATCCACACAATCAAATGCTTTTTGCATAGTCAATAAAACACAAGTAAACATCTTTCTGGTATTCTTTGCTTTCAGCCAAGATCCATCTGACATCAGCAATGATATCCCTCATTCCATGTCCTCTTTGAAATCCAGCTTGCACTTCTGGAAGTTCTCTGTCAATATACTGCTGCAACCATTTTTTAATTATCTTCAGTAAGATTTTACTTGCATGTGATATTAATGATATTGTTCAACAATTTCCACATCCTATGTGATCACCTTTCTTTGGACTGAATACAAATATGGATCTCTTCCAGTCAGTTGGCCAGGTAGCTGTCTTCAAAATCTCTTGCCATAGCTGAGTAAGTGCCTCCATCCATTTGTTGAAACATCTCAATGGGTATTCCATCAATTCCTGGAGCCTTGTTCTTTGCCAATTCTTTCAGTGCAGCTTTAAATTCTTCCTTCAGTAGTACCATTGGTTCTTGAACATATGCCACCTCCTGAAATGGATGAAGATCAACCAGTTCTTTTTGGTACAGTGACTCTGTGTATTCCTTCCATCTTCTTATGATGCTTCCTGCACCTTTCAATATTTTGCCCATAGAATCTTTCAATATTGCAACTCAAGGTTTAAATGTTTTCCTCAGTTCCTTCAGCTTGAGAAATGCTGAGGGTGTTCTTCCCTTTTGGTTTTTGAACACAAGGTCTTTGCACATTTCATTATAGTAATTGGCTTTGTCTGCTCAAGCTGCTCTTTGAAATCTTCTGTTCAGCTCTTTTCTTTCCATTTCTTCCATTTGCTTCAGCTACCCTTCGCTCAAGGGCAAGTTTCAAAGTCTCTTCTGTCATCCATTTTGGTCTTCTTTTCTTTTGTTGTCTTTTTAGTGACCTCTTGCTTTCTTTATGAATGATGCTCTTTATGTCATCCCACAATTCTTCTAGTTTTCAGTCACTGGTGTTCAATGCATCAAATCTATTCTTTAGATGGTCTAAAAATTCAAGAGGGATATATTCAAGGTCATATTTGGGCTCTCGTGGACTTGTTTTAATTGTCTTTAACTTCAAGTTGAACTTGCATATGAGCAGTTGATGGTCTGTTCCAAAATCAGCTCCTGGCCTCGTTTTGCCTAAATATATTAAGCTTTTTCATCTCCTCTTGCCACAGATGTATTCAATCTCATTTCTGTGTATTCCATCTGGTGAAGTCCCACATATAGCCACTGTTGAAAACAGGTATTTGCAGTGACTAAGTCATTGGTCTTGCAAAATTCTATCATGAGATCCTCAGCTATTTCTGTCACCAAGGCCAAATTTTTCAACTATCCATGATTCTTCTTTGTTTCCAACTTTTGCATTCCAATCACCAGTGATAAGCAACACATCTTGATTGCATGTTTGGTCAATTTCAGACTGCAGAAATT
>NW_006921773.1:6965308-6968909 GCF_000298275.1 Orycteropus afer afer | reverse complement strand
TTTATGTGTTCTATTTCATTTTTGGCAACTTCCAATTTTCATAGATTTATACTTCATACATTACATGTTCTGATTATTAATGGATGTTTGTAGCTGTTTCTTCTCAATTTGAATCATGCCATGTCATTCCATGGAAGTCCTGAAAGACTTATTTTATCCATATCATTAATATTGGTTCTACTCTGATGAGGCAGCTCTTTCCAAGTCTTATTTTGAGTGCCTTCCAACTCAAGGGGGCTCATCTTACTGCACTGTGTAGGACAATGTTTCTGAGCTCTTCATAAAGTTGCCTAGTAATGTATCAGACAGCATTTCTCTCCTATTCATAAGGTTTTCCCTAGCAATTTTTGAGAAATGGATGGCCTCGTCCTTCTTGCTAGTGTGTCTTAGTCTGTAAGCTGCACTGAAACCTGTGCACCATGTGCAACTCTGCTGGCATCTGAAACACCAGTGGCAGAGCCTCAAGCCTCACAGTAACGTAGAAGCCTCACAAGATGACAAACTGACAGAAAAGTTTGTCTCCCTTAGCTGTTGGAAACCTCTGTGCCCTCCCCTTACCTAATTCCTACCAGGAACCTGCCACTTTGTGGTCCCTGGCCGCTCCTTCCCTTTCCTGGCTCTAGGGGCTTGGGGCCTAGCCTTGCCTCCTGCCACTTTTTACAAAGATATATCATGTTCAAACTATTGGAATAGTCAAAATTGAAATATTTCAGTCATTCACAAAATTATCTATGGATTCATTGGAATTCCATTAAATTTATCAGCATTCTGTGCATGTGTAAATTGGTAAGCTGATTCTAAAACTTATTTTAAATACACAGGGCCAAGACTGACTGATGCAATCTTGAAGAATAAGAATGCAATTGGAGGGTTTACACCACCAAATACCAAGACTTTTCATGAAACTAAAGTAAGTAAGATATCTCTGGTGGAAAATCCTCAACAAGATGGATTGACACCATGGCTGCAACAATGGAGTCAATGATTGTGGGGATGATATAGGACTGGACATTGTTGCCTTCTATTCCACTTAGGGTCACTGTGAGTCATAACCAACGAGAGCACTAATAACTGTAATAGGTATACACTGGTATCTCATTGTTGCTTTAATTTGCAATTGTCTAATGACATATTTTGTTCAATATGTTTTTATGTCTGTAATCTATGCACCTTCTTTAGTGAGGTATGTACACAGATCTTTGCTCACTTTTAATTGGATTGTTGGGTTTATTAGTGTTGAGTATTAAAAGTTCTCTGTATATTCTGCATATAAGTCTTTTATCAGATATGTGTCTTGCAAATTATTTTCTCCCAGTCTTTGACTTGTCTTTTCATTCTTTTAACATTGTTTTGTTTTGTTTGCTAACCACGTTTTTTATTTTAATAAAGTTCAATTTATGTATTTATCTTTCACAGATCTTGACTTTGGTCCTGTATCTATAAAGTCACTGCCAAATCCAAAGTCATCTAGATCTTCTCCTATCTTATCTTCTAAAAAGTGTAGAGTTTTGTCTTACAATGAGGTCAATGATACACATACAGTTATTTTTTTTGTGGAAGGTCAGTGACCAGATACAGATACACACATACACACACACATTTTTTTTCTGGCTTGTGTTTGTCCGGTATCTTCAGTACCAGTTATCAAAAAGACTACCCTTTCTTCATTGGATGCTGATGCTCCAGGTCCTGGCACCACACTTTGAGGATCTCTGGAGTAGCTGAAAGGACCTCTGGTGGCAAAGTGGGCAAAGCATTTGGTTGCTAACAAGAATGTTGGTGGTTCAATTCCACCAGCTGCTCCACAGGAGAAAGATGAGGCCATCTATTTCTGTGAAGATTTACAGCCTTGGAAATCCCATGGGGTTGCTATGAGTTAGAATCAACTCAATGACAGTGGGTTTGGTTTCAGTTTTTGGTTGGATTAGCTGAAGTAAAGGTCTCCTTTCTCTCGGGAATGTATTTATGAGATAAAAAGATAAATTACTATCAGTGATAGAGAATATAGAAACCCTCCATATGAAAACTGATATAAATATAAAGAAGAATAAATGATTAAGGATGTTTTCATTTAACGTAATGAAATTCTAACGCATCTAATAACCACAACCAATCATTAATTTTTACAAATAATGAAACTGGAAAGTAATTAACCCACACTTTAAAATGTTTAACTCATCAATAATTCTTATTAAAAATCAAGAAATTTAGATATACAAACACAAGAAAGATATTTTGTATTAGGTTATGTTAGGTTGTAAATATATTTAAGTTCTTATTTAAAAAGAACAGGAGTCTAACCTCAACTCCCATTACAGACTACTTGGCCTGCTTGGGCTTTTGCATGACCTCTACACTTTTCATCCTCCACTTGAGTTTACACTGGGTGGATATTATTTTTTTTTTTTTCAATCTTTTGTAGAACAAGAGTAAAAAAGAAAAAAAAAAAAAACCCTTCACATTTTGGCATTAACAAAGCACAGTGAAAATGTTTCACACTTGATTAGTTCTTTGCATTTTGAAAAATACCTTTTAAAGACACAATATAATAATCTTAATGGAAATGTTGGTAATGAGGGGAAGAAGAAGGCCCCTATTTTTATTTTGAGATCTTTAAAATCACATCAAAAGTGATCTTTTTAATATATATAACAAGAGAGTGAACCTCAAGAAACACATTCATCCCAATGCCCACTCTTATATCTCTAGAAAATTAATATGATCAGGTCACAGGTTTGGTGGGAATGTTTAATAAAGACTTGGATTTCAAGCTTTTAGGATGCACAGGAATGAGTCTTTACATTTTGCCATACTAATAACCCACTTTCATCACAAGGTAGTCATTTCAGATTACCAATTCATTATTTTTTCTTGATCTGTGCCTTGTTTCATTCTCTTCGCTATGTCTTTCTCATACTGCAATTCTCATTTTCATATCAACCTGCTTGCTTTACTTGGCTGGAATCCCTGTACCTGCCAAAGGCCAACATATGTCTCGCCAGTTACTATGGGCTCCATCTCTGCCTCATTGTTGGATGCCACTGTGCCTCAATGTCTCCTTAAGGCAATCTGGCAGCCTTTTCCACTGTAGTCAGGGGTCACCAGCTGCCAGAATGCACTCCAATTCATGGCTAGCCAGTTGTGTCAGAGAATAACTGGACTCATATGGTTTTCTGTGGTTTATTTTTCAGAAGTGTATCACCAGGACTTTCATCCAACATGCCACTGGGTTGACTGGAACCACCAATATTACAGGTAGCAACCAAGTGAATTAACTGTTTGCACAATCCAAGGACTCCCAGTCAGGGGTTAGTTCTCACTATATTGTGTTTTCATGTGTGCTTGTTTTGTTCTTGTTTTGAGAAGAAAAGAGAGGCATTTATTTATCTATCAGGTTTCCATCAATCTGGGCATACTGTAGATCATTTTAAGGGACTATGTGATAGTTGAAGATGTATCAACTTGGCTGGACTCCAGTTGTGAGTGGTGGTTCCCATGATGGATCACATGACTGAGTTCTAAGTGGCCGGTCGGTCTAGGGGGAGTTTCCCCAGGGGTGTGGCCTACCTGCAATACTATCCCAGGGACAAACTGGAAGAAC
>NW_006921773.1:6931907-6944508 GCF_000298275.1 Orycteropus afer afer | reverse complement strand
AAAAAAAAAAAAAATGCTAGGACTTATTTAAGTTTCTCTTAAACTCCAGTACTCTGTGATCCCTTGTTTCTGGTTCACTTAAGCTTCACGACAAATGCTAATAATCATTCAAATATATTTTAAATAAATCAATATATAATGACAGCATAGCTAAAAGTAAAATTTTAAAAAGAGCAAATGAAAATTTTAAATAGACATATAGCTGACTGCATCTGTTACAACTTTAATACCACAAAACTGCAGAATTTTTAAAACAGAGTATAAAAACTTTCAAGGCTTTAGTTACTTCTGTGAGAACTGTATCCCAACAGTCATTCATGTTCTGTCAACCATACCAAATGGCAGAAACACAATGCTGTCAGCAGCTGCTGCAATTGTTATGTCTTTCCTATGGGTGCTGCCCCCTCCCCAAGCAATGCTCCAACTATGTGAGCTCAGCATTATTAAAGGCAAAGTACAATAAAAAGTGGATGGCTTTAACAAATTCATCAGTGATAACTACAAGACAACAAAACAAAACTCACTGCCATCAAGTCAGTTCTGACCCACAGCAACCCCCATGGGTTTCCGAGACTGTAAGTCTTTATGGAAGTAGATTGTCCCATCTTCCTTCCATGGAGTGGCTGGTAGGTTTGAACCACTGACTTTCTGGTTAGCACCCAGATGCCTTACTCACTACACCACCAGAGTGACTCTGAATGTTACCGATGCAATCTAAATTATCAAAATAATTCAGCTTTTAACGTCATACATGCTCAAGGTAAGAGGATATGTCTCTATATGCCAATGAAGTTTAGAAATCTACCCTTTTGGTAGTTAAGTAGAATGTACATGAAGGAGAGAATGAGGTTCAGAAACTACCTGATGTTGGGCCAGAGACTTCATACAGATTGAACACTGTTTTATTAGGGGTTCATTTTAAAAAATAGTCTGATGCCTCTGTTTTGTTTTTGGTTCAACTTTATTGCAATGTTTAGTCAGTAACCACACCTTTTTCTCAGATCCATTTCTCAACTCCCTCTTACAAATGGTGCTTCCAGCTAATATTATTCACATGTGATTACTAAGGATCCACCATATTCCTGTGTGACTCCATTCTTGGTCCATAAGGATGACTATATCAGTTATCTGTTGCTGCATAACAAGCCACTCCAAAACTCAGTGGCTTAAAACAACAATCATTTATTATTTCTCATGATTCTGGGAGAAGGGTGAAAAGGGAATTCTATAAGCTTAAAACAGGCACATTCAACTAAAGCATCAGCTTGGCTAAAAGGTCTAAAATTGCCATACTTACATCTAGCAATTGGTACTGGTTGTTGGTTGGAGCTATATTTTTCTGTTTAGTCTTTCATCTTGGGTATCTTTAGAACTATCTTTATAACTTAGATCTTTATAACTTGACTGTTTCAGGTCATCATTATGATATGGCAAAAGCAAAAGTTACAAATCCTCTGACACCTGTGCCCCAAACTCACTTAGTGTCACTTTTGGCATAATCTGGTGTGAAAGAAAGTTATAAGGCAAACCCAGATTCCAAAGCAGGAGAAAAACATCCCACCTCTTTACAAGGAGCAGCAAAGTCACATTGCAAAGGAGCATGGGAAGAATTGTTGCAGTCCTCTTTGAAAACAATTTATCATAAGCAATTAATCATAACAAAAATGCTCTTTACTATAGCAGATTAGCATTTCTTTAACTCATATAAAGCAGTGAATCAACTCTGGCTCTATCTGGTTGAAATTCAGAATGTGTTGGTATCCATCTAGTTTTATTGTCTTCAGAATGAGAGAAGTTTTACACATATGCAGGAAGGGATAAATAGAATTGAGACATGGAGAGAAATTCTTGGCATTTGAGTCCTGGGTTCCTTCCAGCTCTCTCTGAGGCTTCTCAGTGGATGCCTTAAAATGTTCATTATCAACAAAATACCTTCTCCCTTGCTTAAGGTAATTCATGTTGGAGTTCTTTTACTTGCCATTTAAAAAGTCTTAACTTACACATATTCTCTAATTTGATTTTATTGTATATGTTTATGTATATATGTATATGTATACACACAAACACGCACACATATATATGCACACGTAAGTATCTTATACATATATAAACATATATAAAGAACATAATGTGGTTTTTAGCCTATGGTTTAGTGCTATTCACTCCAATCTTTCAAATTTTCATGAATGTTTTTAAAAATGTTGTTCCTATTTATTTTCTAGAAGTGTATAGATGTGGAAGGCCTATGAGAAAGAAAATGTACCCAAGAAGCTCTAAACCTAATGCCAGAATGAGAGAAAGTTCTTTAAATAACTTTATATCTGATACACCAAATATACTTTATTTAGGTTTTTGAGTAATTTATGTGCATTCATTATAATGCTATTAATGAGCTAATATAATTCTAATGCTAATGATAAGGTAAGCATGGCACTAGTCATTGGGGACAAAAAGTGAGCATATATTCTCTATTCTTGATGGTTATATTCAAGTTAGGGAGACAGTCACACAGAAGAAAAATAAAAGTACTTGCCAGGAAAGTAAGTAACAGGATGGTAGCTGGCCCATAAGATCCCAGTCTGTTCCCTCCACACTAGTGGAGTACTAGATGGACACATGGCCACTGTCTTAGACTGGGTTCTCTAGAGAAGAAAGGCCAGTGAAATATGTATATAGATAGATAGATGGAGCTCTGGCTCCATTTGACTGCTACCAGAAAGTTAGCATTTCAAACCTACCAGCTGATCCATGGAAGGAAGGAGAGGTAATCTACTTCTGTAAAGATTTACTGCCTTGGAAACCCACGGGGGTCACTAGGAGTTGGAACCGACTCAGTGACAGTGGGTTTGGTTTTTTGGTTTTATATACACACACTCACACACAGTAAGAGAGAGAAAATTTATCTCAAAGAATTGGCTCACACAGTTGTAAAGGCTGGCAAATCCCAAGTTTGTGTGTCAAACGGCATGTGGAGGCTTTTCCTGATTCATGCAGCTGCAGGGGCTGACAAACCCAAGATCGGCAGTATAGCAGGCTGCTGGCTTCAGCAGATGAGGAATCCAAGATCATCAGGTAAAATGGCAGATTGCCGGCTCACAGACCCAGATGGGCAGGCAATATGGCAGGCCACTGGCTCAGCTCCAAAAACTGGAGATGATAATGAGCTAGATGCAGGATCGAGATCCAGAAGGAAGCCAGAGATTTTTTCCCAGGATATACATATAATATTGGAAGCAGGCCAGAACCCTGTGGAAACTCCCTTTCAACTGACTGGCTGTTGACAGCAAGTCTTTCATGACAGTGATTACGTTAAATCAGATCTCATCACGGGGAATGACTACATCCCAACTGATTAAAGTACTAAGAATCATGGTCCAGCTAAGATGACACATGACCTTATCTATCACAGCCACCAAACTAAAGACTCCATTTCCTAGACTTTGCAGTTAGTATAATCCTGAAATTATGTTCTGAACAATGGGATATGAGTAGCAGTGAAATAATGGCTCTTGGCTAGTCTTACCTTTAAAATTATCAGGTCTGTGTTCCCCTGGTTAGTACAGATCTTTCCAGTGATGAGAGATGGTTTCAGCTGCAGCAGCCACCTTGGACTCAAAGCACATACATAAGGATGGCAACAAAGCTGTCTACCAGTTCTGGATCACTCAACTGCCTCTGGACTGTTATTTGAGAGAAAAATAATCTACTATATTTTTATCTTGTTCAGGATACTGCATTTTTTCATCATTTTGTTACAGCAGCTTAGCTTATACCCCAACTAATCTGAAGTGAATGAAAAATGAGCTATGGAACACAGACACTTGAGAGATTGATTCTTCAGTTATGAGGTGTGGGAGTTTGGAGATCTTTTCGATGTAGTCTCTTTAATATCATGAAGCTGATGAATATCCCTACTCTATTCCTTTATATTTTCAGGGCTTAGCTCAGCAGCATCTGGCATGCTATAGGCAGCTAATAAATATTAGTGAAAGGACAGGAAGAAGGAAGGGAGGCTGGAAGGGAGGGAGGATAGGAAGAAGGAAGGAAGAACTAAAACCAATGGATTCCAGGATCTCATACTATAGGAATTCTTCCTCAAAAAATAAAAAAAAATAACTAGTGACTATTATGCTGTGCAAAGACTCATAATAACACAAAACATGAAACTGTTATATTTTCTAACATAAGGTTTTTATAAGGATATGATGATATTCATAAAACTCTTATTGTATAATTAGCTTTAAAATGTGGAAAAAGATCCCAATGAGAATTCTCATGTAGGTAGAGCATTTTGTATCACCTAGTAAGATAATGACTTCCAGTGTAGCTGATGCATTTATTTTCTATTGTTCTACTACCAGCTGAAGGCATTCTAACATTTTAGTGTATAATTCTGTGGTGCAGAGAATTACTTAATATGGTTCTTAGTGTGCCATGGTCTCTAAGACTCCCACCACATGACTAGGTAGAACTATGTAAATGTGAAGTGCTTTGGTCTACCAAGGAAATTGGATAGCTTGTTAATAATGTAAATAAGGTACATGGCATGCTTGTGGGGGTGGGACCATGGAAATAAGGTGTATGGAACCCTAATGTGGGGATTGGTGAGTTTTGTCATTCTGATCATCAAGGTAGAAGAAGCAATAGTGGCATGCATCCTTGGACTTGAAATTCCTGTGCAAAGATGGCAGAGAAACAAAGGCAGAGAGATGGCAGTAACAGCACCAGCAGCAATGGCAGAAGTGACATGAGTGGCAGCAAAACCCAGAGACCAGCACTAGACAGAGTGATGGGCTTGCTGGCTCACAGAGTGAGAAAGCTGAATGCCTTTGAGTAGGATGCTGGCACACTGGAGCGCACCTTAGTGCACTTACTGGCAGAGTTAAAGAGTGTTTTAACGTTTGCGGGAACAGGGCAGAGGCCAGATGGAGAGGCCAAGGGCCAAAGAGGTTGTTCCTTGGGCACGGAGAAACAGAGGCTGTCCTGAGCATTCCTAAACATGAAATGTAACCTGTTACTTCTTTAATAAACCCCGTAATCATGAGTATTGTCTGTGAGTTCTGAGTGGCCATTGCAACAAACTATCCAACCCAGAAGACAGTACTGAATGCCATGGGAGGGCTGGTTGATGTTAGAACTGGTAAAATGGTTAGAGGGTGGCTGTACGTCTGACCTCTATTTCATAGAGATCAGCTTTGGGCTGTTGCTGTTGATCTCTCTCTCTCCTCCTCATGAAAATGGAAGTCACAGGATGCTGCCTCCATGCCTTTTTGCAAATTCTAATTGTGATTCCATCTACAGTGAATAAGTTATTGTCAAAAGATCAGTTTTAGAAATAAATGCAATCCATACATTTTTCAACATGAGTCAACAAATAATAGGCTGCTTGATTTGGAGGAAAAACAAACAAACAAAATTCACCTCTATTTCTCAATCATAAAAAGTAATTTGTAATTAGGGAATTCATGATGTTAGAAGCCATTCCGCTTAATCTGGATTCTAATTCTTCCTTTGCACTAACTAGCTGTGTTATGTGGTAATTCTCTTAAATTCTTTGGTTTCTTCATCTGAAATCATAATGATGTAGATTATATACAAGCTACACATTTATTTCATTGACTTTGGAGTAAGAATTGGATTTCAGACCAAAAACTTTTAATGACTAGCTATCATATCTCAGACTTATTTCTTAAGGTCTCTCAGCCTCACTGCTTTCAATTATAAAATGAGGAAAATATTATTCAACTATCAGTGTATGGAGGAGCAATTATCTCTATTAGTAATCAGAAATATATGAGTGATGCTTTCAATATTTTACTCTATATATTGATTTAAAAATAAATTGCTCATATTTTGTAAATGCTAAGTATTTATACTTCAATTAATAATAAAAGCAATTTTATGCATAGTGAATAAGCCTCACTGTGTACAGATAGTGTTGTTGATGGTAAGCCTGTCCACTCTTACTGTTATGCTCTCATTTTTACCAATATATGATTATTGTAGTTTACTACTTCAGCCACCTTACAAAACCTATTAATTTTATTGTTTCTATGTCCTAATTATAGGGCTGCCTATATTTTTGTTTAAAAAGGATAGCTTCAGATTGCTTCTGGTGTTGGCCAGTTGGTCTCTTTGTTCCAGTTCTTTTTCTGCAGTTCATGGGTTTTCAACTAAATAACATATGGCACTGTGTTAGGCACTGAGAGGAGGGTCTATCCTCTCAAGAATGCTGTGCTCTAAAACAGGATTTCTCAAAATGAGCACTATTGATGCTTTGGCTAACAGAATCCTTCACTGTGGAGGGGCTGTCTTGTGCTTCATAATATACTTAACAGCATCTATGACCTCTATGCACAAATGCCAGTAGCACTGCCACTCACAAGTTTTGACAATCAAAATTATCTCCAGATTTTGCCAACTGTCAATTTCGTATGTGAGAGAGGCAGGCCAAATCATCCCTGGCTAAGAACCAGTGGTCTAGATAGATGCGGTCCAATGAAATAACTATTAAAATTTAAATTAAAGTTACATTAAAAATTCACTTCCTCAGTTAAATAAGTCACACTTTACTTGCTACATGATGGCATGTGGCTACTGGATATCATATTGGACTGCACAAATATAGAATATTACCTTCACTTCTGAAAGTTCTCTTGGACAGTGCATCATGAGACCAAAAACCAACCAATTGCGATTGAGCAGATTCTGACTCATAGTGATCCTACTGATTTTCTTATTTCCTTTTCAGCAATCTCTTTGCTGGTGTAGGGTAATCCAACTGATTTTTGGATGTTGATCTTGTATCCCGTCACCAGGCTAAATCTCTCAATTAGTTCCAGTAGCTTTTATGCTCAATCTCTTGGTAATTCTATGTATAGGATCAGACCATCAACAAATAGCGATAGTTTTACTTCTTCCTTACCAATTTGGATGTCTTTGATTTCCCTTTCTTGCCTTACTGCCCGGCTAGGACTTCCAATACAATGTTGAATAGAAATGGTGATAGAGGACATCCTTGTATGGTTCCTGTTTGCCAGGGGACTGGTTTCAATCTCCTTCCATTGATAATAATGTTGACTGTTAGTTTTGCATATATGCCCTTCATTATGTTTAGGGATTACCATTTTATTCCTTTTTTTCTGAGAGATTTTTAAATCAGGAATCAGTGTTGGATTTTATCAAATGCCTTTTTTGCATTGATTGATATGATCTTTTGGTTCTTTTCCTTTGTTTTATTTATGTGATGGATGATATCGATTGTTTTTCTAATGTTGAATCATCCTTGAGTACCTGGTATGAACCTGACTTGATCATAATGTATTATTTTTGGCTATGTTGTTGGAGACTGTTGGTTAGGATTTTGTTGAAGATTTGTGCATTCAGATTCATGAGGGATATTGGTCTGTAGCTTTCCTTTTCAGTGATGTCTTTGCCCAGTTTTGGTATCAAGGTTATGCTTGCTTCATAAAATGAATATAGGAGGATTCCATCCTTTTCTATGTTCTGGAATAGTTTGAATATGATTGGTGTCAGTTCTCTGAATATTTGGTAAAATTCTCCAGTGAAACCATCAGTGCTAGGGCTTTTTTTGTTGTTGTTGGTAATTTTTTTTTTTGAAATGTTCAATTTCTTCTTTTGTTATGGGTCTGCTCAAATTTTCCAACTCAGTAAGTGTTAGTTTGATAAGGAGTCTGTTTCTAGAAATCTGTCCATTTCTTCTAGATTTGCAAATGTGTTGGAGTACAGTTCTTCATAGTATCCTGATATTAACCTTTTAATTTCTGTTGGCTCTATCGTGGTGTGGCCCAATTCACTTCTTATTTGTGTTATTTATATTCTCTCCCTCTTTTCCTTTGTTAAATTTGCCAGTAGTTTGTCAATTTTATTAATTTTTTCAAAGAACCAACTTCTACTCTTGCTGACTTTTTTTGTTGCCTTTCTATTTTCTGTTTCATTTATTTTGGCTCAAATTCTTATTATTTCTTCTGGTGACTGCAGGATTTTTTTTTTTTTTTTTTTTTTGCTGCTCTTTTTCTAAGTTTTGGAAATGTTGCATTAAGGTGTTGATTTTGGCTCTCTCTTCTTTTTTGATGTGTGCATTTATTGCTATAAATTGGCTTCACATCACTGCTTTGGGTGTGTCCCAAAGATTTTGGTATGTTGTTGTTTTCATTCTCATTTGATTAAATGAATTTTAAAATTTCACATTTTATTTCTTCTACTACCCAGTCATTTTCAAGAAGCGTGTTATTCAGTTTCTATGTGTCTCCTTTTTTTCCCCATTGATCTTCCTATTGTTGATTTCTAGTTGTATAGCACTATGATCTGAGAAAATGCTTTGCAATATTTCAACATTTTTAAATTTCTTAAGGCTTGCTTTGTGGGCTAAGATATAGTCTATGATGGGGAATGTTCCGTATGCACTAAAAAAGAATGTATATTGTGCTTTGGTTGGGTGAAGTGCTCTATAGATGTCTATAAGGTCAAGTTAGTGGATTATATTGTTTAGTTCTTCTGTGTCTTTGATGAGTTTCTTTCCAGTTGTTCCTTCTTTCCTTGAAAGTGGTGTTTTAAAGTCTCCTACTATGACTGTGGAGTCATTTATTTGTCTTTTAAATTCTGTTAAAGTCTGATTTATGTACTTTGGGGCTCTTTCATTGGGTACACAGTTATTTATTATGGTTATGCCCTCTTGTTCAATTGATCCTTTAATCATTATATAATGTCCTTCCTTGTCTCTTATGGTGATTTTTGTCTTAAAGTCAATTTGATCAGAAATTAATATTGCCACTTCTATTCTTTTATGGTTGTCATTTGCTTGATTTATCTTTTCTCAGCCTTTGATTTTTAGTCTATTTTTATCTTTGTCTCTAAGGTGTGTCTCTTGTAGACAGCATATTGATGGGTGGTGTTTTCTTATTCAATATGCAACTCTCCATCACTTGAGTGGTGCATTTAAACCATTGGCATTCAGTGTAGTTATCAACAAGTATGAATTTTTGTTATGTGTTTTTTCATGGCATTACTGATTTCTTTGTTCCATATTAATTTTCTGTCCAGAGCTTGTTTTATTTATGAATCATGTTATCACTTCCTTCATTGCTATTGTCTTAGTATTTTTTAAATATTTGTGATAGTCCTCTTTTTTATTTTAATGTGAAGGTTTATCATTTTTCTTTGAGGTTATCCTGTGATTTATAATTTTCTTCCCAAGTTTATAACAGTTCATTCTACCTTGTGGTTGTCTTCACTTCCCTATCATCTAGAACTTCTGTAACTAAACAATTTTTTTCCTCTTTTTGGTTTGTAGTTGTGCTCATTTGCCAACTGATGTCTCTGGTTCCCTGTTTACAATCTTGTATGCTTATTTACTTTGGATACTTCCACCACTGGGTTGGTTTTTGGGTTATGTCGTCATGTGTGTTAATGGTCAGTTGTTGTTGGCTGTAGTTGGTTCTCTGTCCAAAGTACTCTCCTTAGCATCTCTTATAGTGTTGCTCTTGCCTTTTAAAAAATTCCTTTAATTTCTGCTTATCTGGAAAAGTCCTGATGCTACCATCATATTTGAGGGACAATTTTGCTGGGTATATAATTCTTGGTTGGAATTTTTTTTTTTTTTTCTTTCAGGGTTTTATATATACCATCCCATTGCCTCTTGCCTGAATGGTTTCTGCTCAGAAATCAAAGCTTAGTCTTTTTGGTTTCCCTTTGTGGGTAACTTTTCATTTTTTCCCATGCTGCTCTCTGAATTCTTTCTTTGTCTTTGGTTTTGGTAAGTTTGATGATGATATGTCTTGGTGATTTTATCTGGGGCCTATCCTGTTTGGGTTTCATTGGACTTCTTAAATGAATGTATTCATGCCTTTCATCATGATAGGGAAATTCTCTTCCAACAAATTTTTGACAATTTTCTCAGTGGTTTAATTTGTCTCTTCCTGTTCTGGAATTCCAATTACATGTACACTATTCCTTTGGATGGTATCCCACATGAATCTTAGGCCTTCTTCATTTTGTTTTGATCTTTTTTCTGACTGATCCCTTTCCAAAGAAGTATTGAGATATTTGTCTTCAATCTCACTAATTTCATTGATTCAATTCTACCTTTGTCCATTCAATGTGTTATGTATTTGTGAGAATTTAGTATTAATCTTCTGGATTTCTATCTGTAGATTTTGTATCATTTCTGATTTTTCATTTATTTTGTCATTTTGTTCTTATATTTTCTCCCAAATTGTTGTAGGGTTTTCTCTTTGTTTTCCTCAGTTTTATCAGTGTTTTCCTTATCTGTCTCTCAATCTGTTGAAGGTTAATATAATTCTCTTGAATACCTTATCAGGGAGTTCCAATGCTGCTTCATCCTCTGGGATGTATTCTGGACCTGTATCCTGGTCCCTTGTTTCTCCTGCTTTATCTTACTTCTTTTTGTGGACTGTGATGGTCTGTTATCTCTGAGACACTGTGATGTTTTAGAGTTTATATTTAATTGGTGATTGTATGTTGGAGTGAATCGCCCAAGATTTTCATTTTCTTTGTTTTGTTTGAATATATCTGAGTAAGCCAAGTACTCTGCTCCTCTATTCACTAGTTGGCAGCACTTAATGCACTCAGCATCTGTCTCCTTTCCAGTTGTCAGCCTCTTGTATGTCTGTGTTGTCTTTGGCAAGCGAAGCCTATTTATTCTTAGGTCTTTCAAATCTGAACAAGAATGGTGTCACTTTAAATAGTAAAAATGGTCACCATTTTAAACATTCAAAATGGCTGTACCCAGGCAGTACTTGTGAACATTCAAAACTGCTGTGCCCTCTGGACAGCTGAAAGTCCACAGATCAGTTTGTCTCCTTCTTTACTATCTCCCTTTTCAGTTGTCAGCTACCTGTGCAGTCCATGCAACTATGTGAGCAGCGCTGAGTTTTAGCTTAATTCTCAGGTCCTAAAACCACTTGGAAATATTTAGGCTTTCCATGCCATCAGGACAGCTTACAGTCTGCAGCTCTGTTTGTCTCCTTACTCACTGTTTTCATTTAGGTTCTTCTACTAGTTGGTATTTAATCCACTTCTGTATCCTCCTTTCAAAGCTCAGGATGCCAGGATTATCTTCTGTCCCTATGTCAATTGGTTTCTCTTTTCTTTCTTGAAGAGGGTCTGTGTAGCTTGTTTGCCTATTCCACCATCTTACCAGAATTCCCCTTTCCTTGACTTTACAGTAATGAACTAATACAATATTTGTGCTTCTGCAATTGACATGGAGCAGCTGATGAATTGGAACAACAACCTTTTGGTTAGCAGTCCAATGGTTTAAATATAGCTACATCAGAACTCCCTTGAGATACAAATTGCAGTAATATTGGTAATAATAAAAATTATCATTATAATGATACCACTCCAGTATATTCTCCATTGTGGTACTCCTAATTGATTACCCAAAAGATTGGTTTAAAATTTAATTCCTTCAATAAAGGCCTCCCCTACTCATCAGTTAAGGGAAAATTCCTGAGATGCTTAGTCTGTGAAGCCCAGTAGTTCAAAAATAATGATGACAACTAATGCTTAAAGATGGCTGTAAAAGCAGCCTTACAAATAAGGCAGAACAATGATATTTGGTAAATCTCCACTAATGCCTAAATTAGAAAAGAGAGGTTCAAGAATCTTGAACAGGTACATAATCCAAGGGTGTCTGCAGGCTTCACCTGGCCAAAGACACTACCGATCCTCTAAAAACAAACAAAACCAAAAACAACAAGAATATCAAGATGATAATGTCAACTATACTATGGAGGGCTTCACTTGAACAAAATTAGAAGTGGTCTGCAAAGCCATTAGATATTAATAACACGCATTTTCTGAGAAACTTAGCTGGATGGCCAAGATATATAAGTTAATTAAAAGATCCTCTGTGTTTTAAGACCAATATGCCCTCAACCTGATGAGATATCAACACGAAGTCATACTTAACAATCAAGAGGATCAGAACAAACTAGAGTCAAGATTTCTGAATTTTCATTAAAGTAGCATAGTGCCTAAGGCATCTGACTGCTAACCAGAAGGCTGGCAGTTCAAACCTACCAACCACTCCTGAGAAGGAAGATGGGGCAATCTACTTCCATAGTGATACTGCCTTGGAAACCCAAGGAGGGGATGCTATGAGTCGGGTCTGACTCAACGGCACATAACAACAACAACAACAAAAAAAAAACTTTAAGAATATTCAGATACCCACTGAAGCTTATGGCTCCTGCAGCTTCACAAAAGCTGAACAGGGGTCTTATTGGCTATCATGTGACTATATATTAATGTGTATGTGTGTGTGTCTGTGTGTGTGTATTTGTATTGGGGAAAGGGACATTTTTGTGTAAGAAGCTTCATAATTAATATATCTCCTGAAAACACCACTAATATTTTCTTCTAAGGTTGTTTTTTTTTTTTTTTTTACTGGTTTTGGTTTCTTTCTTTTTTTCTTTAATTGTGATTTGGGTGAAGATTTACAGAGCAAATTCACTTTCCACACAGCAGTTCACATATACTTTGTCTCATGTCATTGACCACAGTTTACCACAATGCAACAGCTCCCCTCCCACTTCCTCCCCATAGTTACCTCTTT
>NW_006921773.1:6886423-6930387 GCF_000298275.1 Orycteropus afer afer | reverse complement strand
CAAGATGGTATCTCGTTGTTTGATTTGCATCTCTCTAATAGCTAATGATCATGAGCATTTCTTCATATGTTTGTTGGCCGCCTGAATATCCTCCTTGGTGAAGTGTCTATTCATGTCTTCCACTCATTTTTTAATTGGATTGTTTGTCTTTTTGTTATTGAGGTGTTGGAGTTTTCTATAAATTCTAGAGATAAGTCTCTTGTCAGATATGTTATTACCACATATTTTTTCCCAATCTGTAGATTCTCTTTTGACTTTCTTCTAAGTTTTAACCTCAAAAGTAAAGAAACAATACCTTCTTTTATATATGAAAATTTTGGGCATGTGGTCCTATTACAGACTTACTGATTCAAAAGGTAATTATTAAATATGCTTAGATGGTACCCAAAAAGTAAGCTGTTTGAAACCACCAGCTGCTCTGCTGGAGAAAGATGCAGTAATCTGCTTCCATAAAGATTGGAAATCCTATAAGGCAATTCTACTCTGGCCTCAAGGGTCACAATGAGTTGGAAACTGATTCAATAGCAGTGGGTTTGGTTGAGTTTATTGAGATCTACAGTGCCCTGTTTTAAGACCTGATGGCTGGATAAGATGCCAATAACAAACTCATTTTTAAAAATAAGTTCCTATTAAATATGATGAATACACTGTAAATTGAAAATATACACATATGAGAACATTCTCAGAGTAATTATAATCTGGAGAATGCAAAGAGGGAAAAAAAAGTGAGAGATGCAACTATAAGACCAGACAGGATAGAATGAACCATGAGATTCTCAAAGTGTTAAGACTGCAGAAAAAGAGAAAGATCAACTTTGTGTCATTTCACAAGTCTTTCTAGAGATGGTCATGAGGATTAGGTGTGATCTTGCCAGATTCCCACAGCACAAAATGCTACTCCTAGCTAAAGCCAGGCTTTTGTGCATGGGAGATAGGTACATGCTCTGAAGGACACAGCACATGCACGGATGTGGTGATGGGTCAGGCTGGACTGCTAGACTGGGAGAAAATAACAGTTAAGCGTCTCTTAAAAACAGTTTAAGTATCTCTTAAAAAACAAAACTTTACTCCATGTGTATATAGAATCTATATTTTAATAAGATCCCCAAACAATTTAATGCACACTGAAGTGTGAAAATGACTTAAAAGAAAAGAAATACCTGTAAATATGAAGTCATGGAATTCAGCTAATTTTATGGGTTTGAAAAGAGTGCATATTCATTCATCATGTCTCTGAAAATGTCTAACAAATAGAAGAGATATTCTTTTTGTCACTTACAACTTTTAATAAGAATACATATAATTTAAACCAATGATCATACATATTTATTAAATCAAGCACAGAACTAAGTACTTTCATACACATTAACATCATTTCATTTTAAGCACATGTACACAAATATCATTTTTAGAATAAAATGAAAACCTCTAAATTGTTAGAGGATGGTGGCAGACCTCAATTTCCAATTCTTCACTCAGATTTCTACCATACCCTCTAATTATTCCCACTGCTTCTTACATACGCACTTAATATTTATGATAGGTATCACCCATCACTCATCTGTAAGTTTGTCATACTGTGTTAGCTTGCATATTGCTGTGAGGTTGGAGGCTACTCTACTGGTATTTCAAATACCAGCAGGGCCACCTATGGTAGAAAGGTTTCAGTGAAGCTTCCAGACTAATAAAGACTCAGAAGAAGGAAAGGGCCCTCTACTTCTCAAAGAATTGGCCAGTGAAAACCTTATGAATAGCAGTGAAAACACTGGCAGTAATATTACTGGAAAACTTGATGAATAGCCCTGAAATATTTTGTGATATAATGCCAGAAGACGAGCCCCTCAGGTTGGAAGGCACTCAAAATATGATTGAGGAAGAGCTGCCTCCTCAAGATAGAATCAACTTTATGGATGTGAACAGAGTAAAGCTTTCCAGACCTTCATTTGCTGATGAAACAAGACTCAAAATGGGAAGAAACAGCTACAAACATCCATTAATAATCAGAATGTGGAATGTATGAAACATGAATGTAGGAAAGCTGGAAATTGACAAAAGTGAAATGCAACACTTAAAGGTAGATATTCTAGGCATTAGTGAGTGGAAGTGGACTGGTTTGGGCCAGTATGAATCAGACAATCACATGCTCTACTATGCTGGGAATGACAAATTGAAGAAAAATGGTCTGGCATTCTTCATCACAAAGAATGTTTCAAGATTTATCCAGAAGTACAATGCTGTCAGTGATAGTATAATATCCATATGCCAACAAGGAAGATCAGTTAACACTACTATTACACAAATTTACGCACCAACTACCAAAGCCAAAGATGAGGAAATTGAAGATTTTTACCAACTTCAGCTGTCTGAAATTGACCAAACATACAATCAAGATAAATTGATGATTACTGGTGATCGGAATATGAAATCTGGAAACAAAGAAGGACCACTGGCATTTGGAAAATATGGCCTTGGTGACAGACATGACGCCAAAGATCTCATGATAGAATTTTCCAAGGTCAATGAGTTATTCATTGAAAATACCTTTTTTCAACAACATAAATTATGGTTATACACATGGACCTCACCAGATGCAATACACAGGAATCAAATCTATGACATCTGTGGAAAGAGGTGATTGAGAACCTCAGTATCTTCAGCCAAAATAAGGTCAGGAGCTGACTGTGAAACAGACCATCAACTGCTCATATGCAAGTTCAAGTTGAAGCTGAAGACAATTAAAACAGTCTACGAGAGCCAAAATATGACCTTGACTATAACCCATGTGAATTCAAAGACCACTTCCAGAAGAGATTTGACGTATTGAACACCAGTGACCGAAAACCAGACGAATAGTGGGATGCCACCAAATGCATCATATGTGAAGAAAGCAAAAGGTCATTAAAAAAAACAGGAAAGTAAAAAAGGACTAAAATGGATATCATAAGGGAATCTGAAACTTTCTCTTAAACAGAGAGTAGAAAAAGCAAATGGAAAAAATTACAAGATAAAAAAGCTGAACAGAAGATTTCAAAAAACAGCTTGAGAAGGCAAAGTCAATTATTACAATGAAATGTGCAAAGACCTAGAGTTAGAAAACCAAAAGGAAAAACACACTTGGCATTTCACAAGTTGCAATATTGAAAAGATTCTATGGACAAAATATTGAATGATGCAGGAAGCATCAAAAGAGGATGGAAGAAATACACAAAGTCATTGAACAAAAGTAATTGGTCGATGTTCATCTATTTCAGGAGGTGGCATATTATCAAGAAAAAACAGTATTGAAGGAAGAGGCTGAAGCTGTACTGAAGGAACTGGTGAAAAACAAAGCTGCAGGAATTGATGGAATACTATTGAGATGTTTCAATAAATGGATCTGGCTCCGGAGTCACTCATCTATGCCAAGAAATTTGGAAGATAGCTACCTGGCCAACTGACTGGAAGAGATCCATATTTGTATTGATTCCAAACAAAAGTGATCCAACAGAATGTGGAAATTATCTAACAATATCATTAATATCACACACAATTAAAATTTTGCTGAGATAACTATATTAAGGTAATTCAAAAATGGTTGCAGCAGTAAATTCCAGAAATGGACGCTGAATTCATAAGAGGACATGGAATGAGAGATATCATTTCTGTGGTAGTTAAGTTTTATGTCAACTTGGCAGGGTCTGGTTTTGAGTGGATGGGCAGCTGGATGTAGTGATTCCCCATGATGAAACTAGTAATCAATTCCATGGTGGAATCTACTGGAGCAGCTAAGTAGCTGCCTTAAGGATGTGGTCTGCCTCCAGTACATAAGAAAAAGCATTGAAAAAGGTCTGTGGAGCTTTTGGCACATCTGGATTCTGCATTTAGCCAAGTCTTCAACTCAACGGCCTGCCATGTTGTCTGCCAATCTTGGGACTGTTAAGGGACTTGAATTAGTGTCCTGCCATGTGGTTTGTTAATTTTGGGACTGTGGCATTTTACTTGTTGACCTTGAATTTGTCAGCCTCAGTAGCCAGCAGATGTCTGAGTTAAGACAAGCCTCCAATTTCATTGGGCCAGGAGCAATAGGCAGAGCTGAAGCCCCTGGAGTTAGCACTTTGAATTCAGACTTCTAGCCTCCCAAACTGTAAGAGAATAAAGTCCTCTTTGTTCAATCCACCCATTTGTGGAATTTCCTGTTGAAGCAGCACTAGAGAATCAAATAATTATTGATCTCAGATGGCTCTTGGCTGAAAATAAAGGATACCAGAAAGATGTTTACTTGTATTTTACTGACTGTGCAAAAACATTTGATTGTGTGGATCACAAAAAAAATTGTGGATAACATTGATAAGAATGGAAATTCCAGAATACTTAATTGTGCTCAGGAGGCACTTGTACACAGATGAAGAGGTTGTTGTTCGAAAAGAACAAGGGAACACTGCATGGTTTAAATTTAAGAAGGGTGTGGGTCAGAGATGTATCCTTTCATCATACTTACTCAATCTCTATGCTGAGCAAATAATCCAAGAAGCTGGACTATATGAAGAAGAATGTAGCATCAGGATTGGAGGAAGACTCATTAACAACTTGCAATATGCAGAGGACACAACCTTGCTTGCTGAAAGTGAAAATGACTTGAAGCACTTATTGATGAAGATTAAAGACTACAGTCTGCAGTACAGATTACACATCAATGTAAAGAAAATAAAAATCCTTACAACTGGACCAATAAGCAGCATCATGATAAATGGAGAACATATTAAAGTTGTCAAAGATTTCATATTACTTGGATCCACAATCAACACCAATAGAAACAGCAGTCAAGAAATTATACAACGTATTGCACTGGGTAAATCTGCTACAAAAGGCCTCTTTAAAGTGCAGAAGAGCAAAGATGTCTCTTTGAAGACTAATTCAAGCCTTGATATTTTCAATAGTCTTATATGCACGTGAAAGCTGGACAATGATAAGGAAGACTGAAGAAGAGTTGATGCTTTTGAGTTGTGGTGTTGGTGAAGAATATTGAAAGTACCATAGACTGCCAGAAGAACTAACAAATCTGTCCTGGAGGAAGTGCAGCTGGAATGCTCCTTGGAAGTGAGAATGGCCATACTTTTTCTCACCCACTTTAGTCATGTTTTCAGAAAGGATCATTCTCTGGAGAAGCATATTATGTTTGGTAAAGTGGAGAGTCAGTGAAAAAGGGGAGGATACTCAATGAGTGGACTGACATAGTGCCTGCAGCGACAGGCTCAGGTATAGTACGGGTGGTGAGGATGGCGCTCGACTGAGCAGTGTTTTGTTCTGTTGTACACAGGGTCGCTATGAGTAGGAGCTGACTCAACAGCACCTAACAACAACATAAGCTATTACAAGAGTCCCTCTGAGAAACTGCACTTTGTTATCACCTTGAGTTTCTGTCCACATTTCTTCTGAGCTTCTGCACCACATATATGGCTATTATCCATTTATAATAAGGCTTATAAATGGGACTGGTTGTGGGTTTTCTCTTGGAAATTAAATGCACTGTTAAGATACTAGTCCCAAAGTTTTAGGAAGAAGTTTTTTAAACCACTTATTTCTTTTGCCTCCATGTTGACTCCTCTCTTACATAAAATCTTGTTCTGTGGCCTCCTGGGGACCTGTTAGGTTTGCTCTGATTAACCCTCAAACTTATCAAAGAATGCAAATCCCATCTTTATTTCTCACAGATGAATTTCATGTGTTTGTTTTGTGACTACAAATGCAATTTTAATGAACTGTTATTTTAATGTTCAATCACTGGGGGCCAAGTATGGATGACATAAACGGTAAAGTGTTCAACAACTAACTGAAAGGTTGGCACTTCAAATCCACTCAGAAGTGCCTCAGAAAAAAGGCCTGGTGATCTGCTTCCAAAAGGTTATTGACATTGAAAACCCTGTGGAGCTCAATTCTACTCTCTACACACAGAGTTACAATGAATTGGAATCGACTCAATGGCAACCATTTTGTACATTTGCTTGTTTTTTAAGATGCTGTAAGAAAATAGCCAAAACCTCAGAGATCTAACACAATAAAGGCTTATTTCTCTCCCGTGCTACCTCCCAATAGAAGACAAAATTAAAATTGGGGCACTGAGTTACTTAAGGCCCCAGACTCTTTTCATCCAATGACACTCATCATAGAGTGTCAGAGTCTTGCATTGGATTCTCTTGATCATTTACCAGGAATTAGGGGAAGTAGAAGAGAACATAGGGTTTCAGGGACTGGGCTTGGAAATGGCATGTCCATCCACTTTATTTTGGCTAGAACTCAGGGACATGTCTCATCTAACTGTAGGCAAGGGTGGGAAATATAGCTAACCTGTATGCCTGGGGCGGGGGGGGGGGTGGGGGATGAAAGAGTTTGCAAGCAGAGTCTGTCACAGTTTGTGATAACTATTTTATAGCTGGTATTACCTTTTTAATTATAAGTCACTGCTTATTTATTGCATTATCAATTTATTTTGTAATGGGTTACATGGAGATGTTAATGATGCATAATTTTCAGTAGTATTTTTGGCATATAATTTTCACATTACTAGACTTCAAAGTATGTGTATGTATATGTTGCAATTCAAATATCGCTTTCCACATATGTTTTGCTCAAGTAATACACAATATATATTTTTTGGTTGAATGCTATTTCTTTAGTGATGTATTTCCTGTGTCTCTGTGCTATTCAAATAATGGGAAACGGAAATGTATCACTAAAACAAGAAAGATCAAATTACGGAGTTATCCTTAAATTTAGAAAATAATCTTTTTTAAAATGAATTTTAAATGGATTACTAGACAAAAAAGTGCTTCATAAATAAAACTAACCAACTTTTTTTTATGAATATGCCAATTCATTCCTCTCTATTTAAAAAAAAAATTAATACAAAGGTCTTTATTCTCCACTAAAAAGTGGAAATTGGTATGAGTGAATTATGTACTCTTTTGTCTGTCTTATATGAGGCACCGATTAGAAAGGTCATCTAGTCATGAATCACTGAGAATGCCATTATGAAATTTTGTCCTTGACTTCTACTGTTCAAGTAGGGATGGAAGGGAGAGGGTGGATGGAGAAGACTGATGCCTTAATTCTAACCCTAATGTATCCCAAGTACCACACAGAGGACAAAAACTTTTAAACAAAACTTATATGGATTTGTTGACCTCATGTTAAACATGAAGAAGAAAGATTATCATATCTAAAAACATATGTTCTAACTCTATTCCTCCTCTAATATGTTGTATATCTAATACAGGTGATAGCTAATTTCTAAAAGCCTCACCTTTTTATATCTCATCTTTTATACCTCATCTGTAAAATGTCAGCAAACAATGCAATCTTCAAATTCATTCCAGATAAAAAATTATATGACTCTGTGATTGTGGCTTTACCATAAAACAGATGGATGATACTATAAGATCATATTAAGTTTGATGATGACTAGCATAGACATGGCAAATGATGCTGCTATGTAGGGATAATAGGAAACCATATAAAAATAATAAGTAGTTTAATAGTTCCATTGTATACCCTACTTTTTACCTTGCTGTGCCCTTTGAAATAAAAGAGAAAGATAGGATATAAACAGACAATATTGATAGTCAACATAGAAAAAAATACAAGTCATAAACACTAAAACAAGTTATTTTGTAGATGCAAAAGTCAGTGGAGGAAATGCTACACAAAACGAACTTGAGGACCAAAGTGTGCAATAAATTGAAACCAATTTCTGTTGCGTGAAAAGAAAAATATCAGAGTCTGTGAAAGATGAATACAAAGTTGATTTACTCAAGAAAAGCAGGAAAAGGCATAGTAATACCTCTCTATTTTATACCTGGAATATCTGTCTTGAATATATAAATACATTTTGCAATAAAGAATAGAATGTAAATTGAACATTATAAAGGAAGATATACTAAAAACAGGAGCTCTGGTAGCATAGTGCCTAAGGCACTTGACTGCTAACCAGAAGGCTGGCAATTCAAACCCACTGGCCACTCCTCAGAAGGAAGGTTGGGTAATCTACCTCTGTAGTGTTACCACCTCAGAAACGCAAGGAGGGGTCGCTATGAATTGGATCAGACTCAATGGCAATGTGTTTGGTTTGTATACTAAAAACATTAGTAGCATGGGCTTTTGATTAGGAAGGAAAATCAAAAGAACCATAATATTAACTACATTGTGAGTCACAAAAATAGCAAATGACAGAACTATTTCTAAACATTTGAAAGATAAAAAATCTCAACAGAGTACAACCCCAAATTATTGGTACAGGAATATTTTCCTCAAAGCTCTTATTAGCTAATAGGTAGTACTGAGTATCATTTTGTTCTAATTCTTCCTGAAAATGTTTCTAAAATACTCAGCCATTTCTGGGGTGGAAGTTCATCACCAAAAAAGCAATAAAAAATATGTGGATATGTAAGACACAGATAACTAAACTTCATTAAAACTGGATATATGATCATCATCATTAAACTTCTACAATTGCATATTTCACAATTTATACTTTTCTTGCAACTGAACATAATGGTAAAAAGAGCACAACAGAAAAAGTCACAATAATTTTAATGATTACATTCATTTTAATTGAGACAGAACATCATAAAAGGTTGAGAAGCCCTACCGCTGCAGCAGTTAAGTGCTTGGCTCCTAATATAAATTAAAGGATGATAATTTTAACAAGATCTTGCTTAAAGGCTGAAAGAAGCAGATCAATTGTCTTCAAACTGTTTCTATTATTATTTCATCAGTGTAGTTTAAGCTCCAGAACACTCTACGAAGTATATATGACCCATAATTTAAAAAAATAAAATAACAATAATAAAGTCCACTGAGCTCTGGTGGCGTAGTGCCTAAGGCATTTCACTGCTAATCATTATCCCCCAATCATGACTGCAAAGCAATGTAATGATGCATTGTTCAAATAGATGTACCAGGAGCGCCTCAACATGGGTGACTGTGTTTTTCTAGCAAACATTTTCAAGTTGACTTAACACTGTTTTCTAGTGTCTTTCCTTGTGCTTATCTTACTATCACTATTAGAATGGAAACGCCTTTGGAGCCAAAACATATCTTGGTTGGCTAATCAAAACTAAACACAGGGCTTTGCATATTTTGTCTGTATTCTTCTTTCTCTATTTCTTAAAAAGACAAAAATGCATAGGTGAAAAAATATTAGCAATCTTCGAAGATTTCTTTTCTTATATGAGGTAATACGAACAAAGATAAAAATAGCATTCATCAGAGACACACAGCCTAATTAATCCCAGTTCTCTTCTCTTGAGAAAAAAAATATAAAACAATGGTACTCTCAGGAGATTATTATACCAAGAAGAGCAACTACATGTTAGTTAGAGGTTTGGGCACAGAAGGGAGAAATATTAGTTTTAATAGTCACATTTATATATAAAAGGCAATATTTTAAATTTATTAGGCAATACTACAGATGACTATACCATCTCAGTGGTACCACATAGGGAAGTAGGTCAATATTTTTAATTGTGACATTTAACAAAGTACTAAAGCAGTTAAGTTCATAAGCCCACAAGTGGAAGTAAACCAATTACTTCCTCTCCTTTCTGCTTATACCAAAAAGATCATATTCTAATGAATGTAAATATTTAATACTTTTGACCTTTTCATCCCTTAAACACCCCTATATGAATCTACATCAGGGAACTATAACTATTAAGAAGAAACAAACCACAGCTCATACAAATGCAGTATGAGGGGCATTTAAAATGGCAATGTTATTAAATATTTTTATGCTGTAAAAAGACAGTCACACTTGAGCACAAATATCATCCCATCCATGAAAGCACAAAGTGTACAAAAGGAATGCCATAAGCACTAAAAATACATTATTTTAACAATGTGTATCAATTCAAGTATCATTAATTATTGTTCACAACTCAAAATAGAAGGCCAGATTGACTTAATATTATCATCAAATTTGAGTGACCCTTATTATTACTAAAAATATTTATAAGCGTAACTTCAACTAAATCATGCAAACAGTTCATTAAGTCCCTGTGAGCATCCACATTGCAATGATAAGAATTTTGAAACTAAAACATGGTTGTCTGAAAATGGAACATAAACACATGTGAAACTGAAACAGAAAATGGTAAATTTATCTCAATATTTACTCACATTTTACAGCTTTTAAGTTTATCTTCTCTATCTAGTTCCATAAGACAAAAATCATGCCTTTAAACCCATAGGAATGTCTACATTTTCAATTTGAAAAATGTTTCAGGTTTTCTCAAATTCTTTCATTCTGGCAGTTACATAGTTCTTAAAATTGATAGATTAGAGTAAACCACCATTGATATTTGACAAATTTGAATTCAGACACAAAACAGCTAGTGACTTGCACCAGGTGGCTATTGTCAAAACTGAACCTCTATGGTTGGTGGAAACTACAGGCCTCCTTCGTTGGCACCCGTACCACCACAGCTTCCATTTGGTAGGTCAAGGGTTTTCTAAGAGAAATTCAGAACAAAATGGCACCCTATAACCAAAAGCCAGCTCGTAAACACAGACATGAAGTCTGACCAAAAAATCAGATGTGCTCTTATCAATATGTAATTATTTCAAATCCAGTCACTTATTAACTATTATTCATCTTCTCTTTTAGTTACCTTGAAGAATAACAATAATGGAATATGTATAGTTTCCACCTTCTTCTTTATGGGGGGATCAGAAATGTCTTTCTGAGCAAACATCCTTAATTAGCATTTATATACTGTATGTCAGTCACTGTTTTAAGTTCCTTCCCTATATTGTTGTTGTTGTTAAGTGCCGTCGAGTCGTTTCCGACTCATAGCGACCCCATGCACAGCAGAACGAAACACTGCTCGATCCCGCACCAGCCCCACAATCCCTGCTATACTCGAGCCCATCATCGCAGCCACTGTATCAATCCATCTCGTTGAAGGCCTCCCCCTCTTTCGTCGACCCTCCACCCTACCAAGCATGACATCCTTCTCCAGGGAATGGTCCCTTCTTACAACATGACCAAAATAGGTGAGACGAAGTCTGGCCATTCTTGCTTCCAAGGAGCATTCTGGCTGCACTTCCTCCAGGACAGATCTGTTAGTTCTTTTAGCAGTCCATGGTACTTTCAGCATTCTTCGCCAGCACCACAACTCAAAAGCATCAACTCTTCTTCGGTCTTCCCTATTCATTGTCCAGCTCTCACATGCATACAAGGTGATTGGAAATATCATGGCTTGTGTCAGGCGCACCTTAGTCCTCAAGGAGATATCCTTGCTCCTCAGCACTTGAAACAGTTCCTTCGCAGTTGACTTTCCCAATGCTACACGACGTCTAATGTCCTGGCTGCTGCTTCCGTTGGCATCGGTTGTAGAACCAAGCAATGTGAATTCCTTGACAACCTCAATCTTCTCTCCATTGATTGTGATGCTGCTCATTGGTCCAGTTGTGAGGATTTTTGTTTTCTTTATGTTGAGATGTAATCCATACTGCAGACTGTATTCTTCAACCTTCATCAGTAGGTGCCTTAAGTCATCCTCACTTTCAGCAAGCAAAGTTGTATCGTCTGCATATCTCAGGTTGTTAATGATTCTTGCTCCAATCCTGATACCACGTTTTTCTTCATATAGTCCAGCTTCTCGGATTATTTGCTCAGCATATAGATTGAATAAGTGTGGAGAAAGAATACAACCCTGACGCACTCCCTTCTTGATTTTAAACCATGTAGTGTCCCCTTGTTCTGTTCGAACGACAGCCTCCTGGTCAAGGTACAGATTCCTCATGAGTACAATCAAGTGCTCAGGGATTCCCATTCTTCTCAATGTTATCCATAATTTGTCATGATCCACACAATCAAATGCCTTTGCATAGTCAATAAAACACAACTCTATATTAACAACCACAAACATTCCATTTGCCACTGAGTTGATTCTAACTCATGGCAATATGCAGTGTAGTAAATTACTTAGTATGGCTTTTCTACCTATAAGTCATTGTAAACTCAGTGGTGGAATGAGCAACTGAGGAGCTCCTGATTGTAAATGTTATCCACCTGGGTTATTTCTGTTGGGCATGGCACAATGCAATGTTATGCGAGGCTCACTCTCAGGTGCTTAGAATTCTGTTGTTATGATTGGTTGGTTTGGCCACCCTGCCAAGCTCAAAAGGAGGCCTTCTAGAGGCAGAACTCTCTCTGACTGCTGGTTGAGGAAGATGTGCTGCCTAAAGAGACACGTGCTCCTGAAAGAGACATGTGCTGCTGGGAAAGAGATGGAAGAAACACGCATTGCTAAGTAAGACACCTAGGGACATGCACTGCTGGGGGGAGACTGTGAGAGACTTGGCTGAGAGATGGCAGGCTGGGTAGAGAGACTGAGCATTTTTCTTGAACTTGAGTTGTAGCCTGGTGCTTCCCTAATAAACCCCATAATCTGTGAGCTCTGTGTGGCCACTGCAGCAAATTATCAAACCCAGGAGAGAGGTGGTGGGTGCTTTGGGAGGAATGGTTGGTGAAAGGGCTGGAGGGAGGCAGCATGTCTGGCCTTGCAGTAATAGGCCTTGGGCTATTGATGGTGATTCTGCCTTCCTCTTGTGGGGTTCTAGGAGGTTGGAATATGTGGCCTCCTTGCCCTTTTTGTGCAATCCCATGTGTGTCAGCGTAGATCTGTACTCCAATATTTTCAGTGGCTGATTATTTGGAAGTAGATAGGTTTTTCTTCTGATATACCTCTGGGTAAAACTGAACCTTCAAAGTTTCAGTTAGTAATTGAGGACATTAACCATTTATACTATCCAGAGACCCCTATTCCCATTTTACAGATGATGATATTGATTTCTATGGGAGATTATAAATGATTTGCCCAAGGTCATACAGCTAATAAATAAATGATGGAGTCAGATTTTGAAGGTAGGCAGTCTGGTTCCATAATCTGTGCTCTAAATAACTATGCAATACTACAAAATAGATGGATGTAAGGTATTCTGGAGTTAGTTTGATAAAATTAGCATATGGTTTTGGATGTGAGGAGTGAGGAGAGAGAAGGAATAAAGCATAATTCCCAGGCTGCTGACTTGAGCAACTAAGTTGTTATTCCCAAACCTAAAGTGGAGAGGAAAAAAAAAATGAAGTGGGTTTGGGTTTGGGGGGGGGGGCAATATTACATAGACAATGCTAGAGAAAAGAGCTAGAAGTAGAATTGTTGGAATTGTTAGTATAGAGCAAGAGGATAGAAAAGAAAGAAAGCCCAGGCTGGAGCCGTAGGACAATCCAATATTTAGAAATTCAAGAAAGGAGTAGGAGGACAAGGATGAGAAAGTAATGTTACAGAAGCAAAAAGAGGTGGGAAAAGGAAGTAACTTGCAACAGGAATCAACTATATGTAATTATATTGAGAGGTTAAGTGAAGATGTAGATAAGAAGTAGCCAGATATAATCAATGAATACCTGAACCCAATGACTCAGACTAAAGCACTGTCCGTGCAGTTGTAAGTCTAAAAGCCAGAATGATGAGGGTAAAAAAATGACCATTCATATATACCAAATGTATTTTAAAACATCATGAGAAATAGATTCATGACAAAGCAAGTATAGGACAATATTAATAGCAAATTTACCTGATGTTTTACAAGTACAGGCATCTCCTATGAAATTCAGGGGTCAACTTCCCTGTACATTTGCACATTTTAGTAATTAAACCAAGGGAAAAATACGGACATCCAATTCAGGACTGTGATTCTCTGGCCTAAGCTGGATCACAGCAATAAGAATGGTAGGAAATGCTGACACTGAGGAGTAAAAAGTGTCTTCCAGTGCACTGAGGAGTCCGGGGTGCACAATGATCAAGTGCACTGCTGCTAATAGAAAGGCTGGTAGTCTTCCCATTCCATGGGACAAAGACCTGGGAATCTGCTTTGTAAAGATTACAACCTAGGAAACCCTACAGGGCAGTTCTACTCTGTGACACGGGGTCACTACGAGTAGTAATAGACTTGACAACACACAACAACTAATGTAATGGTAAAGCTTTATTTCTTAAGCTGAGGGGTCCATACAAGTATTCTTTTTATCCCTCTTATGTTGTTTTGAGGAGTTCTGGTGGTGTACTGCCTAAGGCATTTGACTGCTAACCAGAAGGTTGGCAGTTCAAACCCACCAGCCACATATTTCACAATATCTTTATTACATGAATGTGAGGTAAGGGAAGAGTGAGTGTACATGATTCTTTGAAAAGTTTTGTTTAAAAGAAGCAGAAAAACAGGGCAGCTTGTGGAGGAGGGGCACAATCAGGTAAGATTCTCTGTTTGCATTGACATATAAGATGTTTACATGCTGTTTCGATTGTTCTAGTAGAGAGGAAAAAACGGATCATTCCAGAGAGGGAATGACCATTTGAAGGGAGTACTTGAAAAAGCAGAAGGAGGTAGGACCAAGAGCTCCAGTGGCAGGACCAGCCTTTTTGGAAAAGTAGCTATTCACTCCTTTTAAATTGATGGGAACTCAAGAATGGGTGTACAGTGTCTATATTCTGTCTCTCAGTTTAAATAGTGGTAATTTAGCCCAAGACTACCCTGTCTTCCATATCCACTCCTTTCTCTCTGTTCAGCTTTTTTTCTCCATTGTTAGCTTCTAATAATCAAAACAGTCTACTTAATCCCACAATGCTGGTATGAAAGCCTCATAATTTTATTGTAAGGTCTGATTTTCCCTACTGCATGTATGTCACTGTAGAGCACTGCTTCTTTGGGTCTTTTATTAGCAAGCTGTTAAGATTCAGTACAATTTTAGAAGTCTTTTGTCATGCCTCATGTATTTGCTTTTAGAAGAGTTCCATCTAAAAGCATCCTCACTCAGTCTCAGTATCTCGGGCTGTAGAGTTAATTAAGATGGCCTGGGTTGTATCAAGCTGCTGACATATATATAATAATTAGGGGCGCATCAGCTTAATGTTAGTCAGTCTCATCCTGTTGTTATTCAAGATATTTATGTCAAATGCACTTGTTGATTCAATTAAAGACTTAGCTCTAATTTAGGAAATGTTTCTGACTAGGTTTCTGCATCTCTATGTGGTGGTATTATTTTCCTGCATGTATTGTTAGAATCATAAGTTTTTAAAGTAATTTTCCTAAAACCAAGGTGAGTTTCATAGGAAATGGACATGATTTGTGATTTAGTAAGCTACCTGAAAAAAAATTATTTTGTTTATAAACAAAAGTGTCATATTGTCTTAAACTTCAAATTTATAACTGGTCTTTTGAAAAAGCATGTTGTTCTTGTTGTTAGGTGCCATCAAGTCAGTTCTAATTCATATCAATTCTATATACAACAGCACGAAACACAGCCCAGTCCTGAGCTATTCTCACAATAGGTGCTTTTTTTTTCATTTTTTTTTAGAGAGTCCAATTTCTTGCCCACTTGTAGCAAGTACAATGAAAATGATGATGATGACAAAAACAGTAGGCACCAAGCTCCTGGAGCCTGCAAGGTGCTAGGCATGGCACTTAGCCCTTTACCTCCATACTGTCTCCCACTCTTCACAGCAGGCCTGGGGCTATGTATAATTACCCCCACCTAACTCTTGAATTCCAGCCACTCTTCAGAAGGAAGGTTGGGCAATCCTACTTCTATAGTGATACTGTGGAGCTGAGGCCAGAGTCCTAATAGCCTCCAGGGAAATCTTTAATCAGAAACCTTTAGTATGGAGATTAACACGTCCCATGCCTCAGAACTTTTTATCAGAGATCTCCCTGGCCCTAAAAAGTCTCTCTCCCACCTTTGAAAGCTCGGACAGCTCTCACCTCCCCCCAGATTTCGCACATATCAAAGAGATTCGCCCGGCCCCCAAAAAATCTCTCACTCACCTTTGAAGCCGGGGATTCCAACCCGCCCCCAACTTCCCAAACCCCTGTCCTAAAACCCAATTATCTACTCCACCCTATATTTTTTTCTATAAAAATGTGATAGTAAAAGAGCACGAGGTCTTTTGCTCAAGCCACTGAATTGGTGAGAGCAGGGACCCTAACTCGAGCTAGCAAATAAACTCTCCTTCTTGCACTTGCATTGTCGTGTGTTGGCAAATTCCTCGCACCAAACAACTCCTTCATAACCTGGGCTCAACAATACTGTCTTGGAAACCCAAGGAGGGGTCGCTATGAGTTGGGGCTGACTTAATGGCACATAACAACAACAAACAACAACTCTTGAATTCACCTGGGGAGCAAGGATTAGAGTCTCATCCAAGTCACATATCACTAAATTACCACTATTTAAACTGAGAGACAGAATATAGAATTTGAGTCTATGTCCACTACCCAGCCAGTGTCCCATCCATGCAGTCCTCTGGCTGGCTCAGGTTAAATGGAACCTTTGGGTGTTAAGTGGCATTAGTTACTTTTGAGCCTGGATTCTAAGTCTCTGACCTTGTTTTTCTTTCTTTTTTTTTTTTTGCCATAGATGTCTTCTTCCTTTCTTACTGTGTTTTCTGAATAAGTATCTTTAAATCTTTTCTGTGAAAGGTGAGAACAGTTTCATCTAGGATGACAAGTATGTATCTCAATAAAGCCTATTACAGAAAACAATCCTAAATTGGCATTCTTTAACTAAATTTCTCATTTTGTTTATCAGACATGTAATGTACTATTCTTTTCTAGTTAGCATAAGAATATTTCACACTTGTGTTTGCCCTTGCCATTTTTGCCCAGGACATCAGCAGAAGTCCTTGTCATGACATTTTAACTATTGCGCTCAGCTCAACTAATAATGTATCAATGTCAGTTCCTTGATCTTGAAAAATGTGTCATACAAATATAAGGGGTTAATAATAGGGTTAACTGTGTGTGGCATATGTAGGAACTCTATTTTCTTCAAAACTTTTCTATAAATCTAAAAGTATTCTAAAGTAAAAGTTTTATTTGGGAAAAAAAAAAGAACAGGATTAGTTAATTTTCTGTGTATATATTTTCAAATCATCAGGGTAAATGAGTGACAGCTGTGTCATATGGTAAACTTATGTTTACTTTTATTACAAACTCCCAAACTATCTTCCAAAGTGGCTGAACCATTTTGCAGCTTCAGTAGCAATGAGTAGTTACTCCATATCTTTCTAAGAATTTGATAATATCAGTTTTTGATATTTTAGATGTTCTAATAAGCTCTGGTGGCATAGTGCCTAAGGCATGTGACTGCTAACCAGAAGGATGGCAGTTCAAACCCACCAGCCACTCCTTGGAAGGAAGGTTGGGCAATCAACTTCTGTAATGATACTGCCTCTGAAACCCAAGGAGCAGTAGCTATGAGTTGGTTCCAACTCAAGGGCCATGAGTTTGTTTTTTTGTTTTTGAATAGTTAGGTGAGTCCCTACCACTGTTTGTGGTACAAACAGTTAACATGCTCAGCTGATAACCAAAAAAGGGCTTTGTTGTTGTTGTTGTTATGTGCCCTTGAGTTAGACCCAACTGTGTCCAAGGCGGTATCACTACGGAAGTAGATTTTCCAACCTTCCTTCTGAGGATTGGCTGGTGGGTTTGAACCACCAGCTTTCTGGTTAGCAGTCAAGTGCCTTAGGCACCATGCTACCAGAGCTCCTAAAAATAAGGGGGGGGGGGTTGAATCTACCCAGAGGCATCTTGGAATAAAAGCCTCATAATATAGTTCTGAAAAAAATCAGCCACTGAAAACTCTATGGAGCAGTTTTACTCTGACACGCATGAAGTCAATGTGATTTGTGATCAGCTTGAAGGCAACTGGTTACACAGTGATGTCCCATTGTATCACCATACCAATGAGTATTTTTTGTTTTCACTTTTTAATGACAAATGATGTTGATCATCTTTTCACATGCTTGTTTTCCATTTGTATATTTTCTTTGGTGATGTGTGTGTTCACATCTTTTGTTCGTTTTACCTGGGTTGTTTTCTTATTACTGAATACTAAGAGTTCTTTCATATTCTTCATACAAGTACTTTATCAGTTATGTGATTTTCTCTCAGTCTGTTCTTTATCGTTTTATTCTCTTTCTAGTGTCTTTCATAGAGCAAAAGTCTTTAAGTTTAATAAAATCCAATTTATTAATTTTATTTTTCATAGATCATGCTTTTGGTTGGTCCATTTGTTAATAACACACCTTTTTCTTGAAATAATCATCTCATTATTTTTTTATTACTTATTTTCTGTTTCATCTTAGAAAGTAATATTCATATAAGCAGGGAATTATCTAATTTTTTTATCTCCAGCACCTAAAATAATGCTTGTGCATAGTACATACTCAGTAAATATTTACTGAATCAATTAATGCTCATAGTGATCTTTTGGATTCAGTGTTATATAAAATGTTGATAATAATACTTCAAATGACTAACTACTTCAAATGACTAACTGGTAGATTGTGGTCAATATATGCAAAATGTCCTGCAAATAGAGTAGTACTCAATAAATGGTTGTGTAGTGGTTAAGCATTTGGCTGCTAACTAATAGCTTGGTGATTTGAACCCACCAGCTGCTCCGTGTAAGAAAGATGAGGCAGTCTGCTTCCACAACGATGTATATAGCCTTGGAAAACCAATGGGGGTCGATATGAGTTGGAATTGACTCAATGTCGATGAGGTTTTTTTGAGCAACTATTATTATTCTCAGGGAGCTCTGGTAGCGTAGTGCCCTAGGCACTTGACTGCTAACCAGAAGGCTGGTCGTTCAAATCCACCAGCCACTCCTCGGAAGGAAGGTTGGGCAATCTACTTCTGTAGTGATACTGCCTCAGAAACCTAAGGAGGAGTCGTTATGAGTCGGGTCTGATTCGACGGCATATAACAACAACAACAACAACATTATTATTATTATTGCTGAATTATTACCACACTTTAAAAAAGCCAAGGGGTCCAGGAAGAAGGATCAAATAAGAGAATAAATACCACTATCTTTCAATCTGTTGCAACAAGGGCTCTGTGTTGATCTGGGATACACCTGAGCCTTCAACTGGTACAAATGTTCGAATGCAAATATTTAATCCAATATGCATTAGTTAAAACTACAAGTGTTAAAATTCACATTAAGACAAATTATAAGTTGTATGGCATTTTTACTTTTATGTGTTTCCTCTTCATGATATTTCCATATCAAACAACTTTTTATCTTTTTGCCATTATCTGTATCCCTAAGTTCTTGTATTTTTGAGAAAACTTCTATTAAAGTTTCTGGCAATTAATTTTATTCCGTGACCACATACTCTTCAATTGTTGTTGTTGTTGTTATGTGCCGTCGACGAGTCAGCCCTGACTCATAGCGACCCGTCCTTGGGTTTCTGAGGCAGTATCACTACGGAAGTAGGATTGCCCAACCTTCCTTCCAAGGAGTGGCTGATGGGTTTGAACCACCAGCCATCTGGTGAGCAGTCAAGTGCCTTAGCCACTATGCTACCACAGCTGGGGGGGGAAAAACCTACTCAAATATGACATGTATGTTGTTATTGTTTTTATGTGCCGTTGAGTCGGCCCCAACTCATAGCAACCCCTCCTTGGGTTTCGGAGGCAGTATCACTACGGAAGAAGGATTGCTCAATCTTCCTTCCGAGGAGTGGCTGGTGGGTTTGAACCACCAGCCTTCTGGTTAGCAGTCAAGTGCTTATGACATGTATAAAGACATAATAAACTTAGGCAAGTGAAGATTTTAAAACACTGGATCCATAAAATCCAATTGGCATATATAAAAATGCAGATTCCTCAATGTCACCCCAGTCATACTGAGTCGAGGATGGAGACTAGGACCAGAAATATGAGTATTTATAGATCTCCCTCTTCTCTCCCCACTCAGGTGATTCCGTGAACATTTGTAAGAAGAAGATTCTGTAGGGAAGGAGAGGTGCAGCAGTGGGCCAGCGAGCAGCAGTGCAGGACCACACCAGAGCTTCACCAGACCCTGGCTCAGCTGCATGCTGAGACCAAAGAAACACTACCCATTTCAAGGTCTGTGAATGCCCTTGCTTAATCTTCTAAACTTGTCTTTATTATACTAATTGCTAGTAAACTTACTTTATTATATTAATTGAATAACATAATGCTACCATGGGCAATATATATAATACAATGCTGGCTCGAAACAAGTTTGTCTTTGTTATGTTAATAAAGACTTATCAGTGTAGGCTGTGCCCTAAAGCTAATGCTTTGTGATTATAAGGAGAAGCATAGACACAGAGATAGAAAAAACCAAACCCCCCACCATGGAATGGATTCCCACTCATAGAAACACTTCACAAACTAGCACAAATGGGGGAGGATAGATGACATATGAAGATCACCAAAGAATCATGAAGTCATACCAAGGCTACATAAACCAAAAAAGATTAGGATTTATTTTCCAGAGCCACAGAGAGAGTCTTCCCCTAGAACTTGTACTCTGACTTCAGACCATTCACCTCCAAAAAGGTGAGAAAATTAATTTTTGTTCTTTATGTTGTTGTTGTTGTTATGTGCCATCTTCATAGCCAGATTTATTTCTGTTGGTATTTCTGTCATAGCAGCTCTAGGAAACTAAGTCACGTGATTTAGAAATAATGGATATACTCTCAGCAAAGGCCTGGCTTAAAGAAGTGAGACTCACAGAGAGCAACAAGTTCTCTTCCCCTCTCTGATCTAAGATTTGCCTCTCAAATGTCCATTTCTTACTATAGAATTATCTTATTCATTGATGGTGCTCCCCTTCAGAGGAGACTCAACCTCCAACCCACAAAGGGGTAGAATCTTAACCTATGACCGATATGAGCATAAAATATGCAATATCCTCACAAAGGTATCCAGGAAACAGTGGAGAGACATCACAGGACATAAAAATCCCAACTTCTCTGGGAAACGTGAATATTCTGAGAACATATGGTACAGACATAAAGCAAGGGATCAGCAGAGGAGTAGCAAAAACCTCAAAATATGTCTGCTCTGACAGCACCCTCACCCCAACAATCACTGAACATTACTGTTAACTGAAGTTGAAAACCCAAGCAACTTCTCTATGGCTTAGGAAGATGTGGAAATATCATTATGGATGTCAGAAGAGAACCTGTAAAAATATACTATAAATCCTGTGGAATATAGCAAACTGCTATCTAGCACCATTAAATGCATCCCATTTTGGGGCAAACCTAGAGAGCAGAGTCTATCCTTCAAGGCACAGCTTTTTGATCTACTTCAAGCCTAAGAAGATTTGCACAAAACACAATATGTGAGCATTCCATTGCTTGCAGGTGTTGTTCACACCAAATCAGCAAGTTTAATTTAAAAAAATCTTAGACAATTAAGCCTACTATAAATTGGATTTTCAGTTGTATCCAAGGAAGGAGTAACATTGAATTGTATTCAGTTAATAATATCCCACATAGTAAGAGGAAATAAAATAAAATAAAGACATCTCCAAGAATGGTCAAAAAGTAGATATCTAAAGTCCATTAAATCCCCTCCTATTATGTTAAGATCAGTTGAGATCATCTCATCCAAGTTACTTTGCCTGTTTTCTTTTCTTGTCTATAATATATTGTTGAGGTTATCTCTCCTCCCTACCTGCTTTCCAGATAATTGCTTCTTCTGCATCATGCCACGCAACCACCCTAAACTTTTTTTTTTCCTTTTTATGTTTGACTGCTCTCACTGGCTGCTTCCCTCTCTTCATATATGCTCCAATGATCCTGACATAGGATGAAAAAATAAGCAAACAAGCAAGCAAATTCTTTATTTGATTAATGTTTATTCTTCTGTTTCTATCTTATGACAGGCAGCTCTGGTGGTGTAGTGCCTAAGGCATCTGACTGCTAACCAGAAGGCTGGTGGTTCAAACCCATCAGCCATTCCTCAACAGGAAGACTGGGCAATCCACTTCCATAGAGATACCACCTCAGAAACCCAAGGAGGAGTAACTACCAGTTGAATAAACTCAACAGCAATGAGTCTGGTTTGTTTTCATCGTATTAAATCTTCTAAATCATTCATGGAAAATCCAAACCAGTTGCCATCAAGTCAGTTCCAATTCATGGTGACCTCATGTGTGTCAGAGCAGAACCATGCCCTGTAAAATTTTCTATGTCTGATTATCTGGAAGTAGACCATTTGGAAACAGACATTTCTTCCAAAGTGCCTCTGGGTGAACCCAAACTTCCAATCTTTTCCTTAGAAGCTGAGGGCATTAGGTTTTTGCATCCAGAGTCTCAAATCATGCGTTAAGTGTTGACTATTTGCCAGGCATTGTGTCAAGTTCTAGAGGTACAGTAATGATAGCAGTAACAGATGTTCCCTCATTTCAGTACCAGAATGTCTGGAGTGGCAAAAGTAAATAAATAAATGTGCAACAGTGACTACAACAATGGGCTCAAACACAGCAACAACTGCTGGGACAGACAGGGCCATCCAGTGTTTCATCCTGCTATACATAGGGTCACTATGAGTTGGAATAAATTCAATATCACCTAACAACAATGGTGGTACAATAATGACCAGAGGAAGATACAGTTGGCTTTCTAGTCTATATTCATTATTTCATCATCTATCTGTTCATTCAGCATCTATTCCTTCTTTGTATTTAGCTAGTGTCCTTGTAGTTTCCTGAAAATTTACCCTTGAATATAATTAATGATATCCTTCTAGCAAAAATCCAATGGTGTTTTCTCATTATTCACCTTCCATGGTCTAGAATCATTTTACATTTACAACATTCTAGTTAAGATTAATCATCATCTCCTTTGTAAAATATCGTTTTTCCTTGAATTCCAAGATTCTACACTATCTCTGTGATCTTGTCACCTTTCAGGGCTTACATTCCCTCTCTGAAGTATTTTCATGCAATCTTCTAATCCTAGTTTGACCTTTCTTCCCAAACTAAACCCACATCCCTCTACTCTATCTATTGGCAAGTATATAAAAAGAATGTTCTGTTTTTGAAAGCTTCATTTATTATCTCTCGTGACTTCCAAATTTTTGTGTTCAGAAAGCTCCATTCTCATAGAACTAGCCATTTTCTAGGCAGTTCCCCTCATTCATCATAGTGTAAAATTAAACCAGTCTTTTCTCTCCTACCCCAGTAAATCCTTAACACTTCCCAACTAAGTAACTTCAGGTCAACATAAGTCTCTTCCCTTCAGTAAACTGACAAATCTCTTTTATTCTTTTCTTTTTTTTTTGCAATGCCTGTGTAACATTGTGTGTTTTTCTGTTCCCATTGCCACCACCTAAACTTAGACTATCAAGATGTCTTGTTTTGTTTTCCCTTGTAATACTAAAATTACCCCTAAGTAATCTGTCTAGGTCAGTCTTACTCTCATTCACTCAGCAGCTTTTGATGAAGTGGTTGAATAAATCTTTCTAAAATAGCACTTAAATGATTACAAGCTAGTCAGCTTTCTTGATTAGTTGTCTCTCTTTGTCTTTCTTATTATTTTATCTGCTTTTAGCCTAGTTCCTGAAATCTTCCCAATGTAGCCCCTTCCCATCATCTTATAATTTTTCCAAGTATTCCCTAATATGAAATTCTGATCAAATCAGGGCATCTCTACCCATCTTCCAATTATCAACATCTTTCATACCACCTTGTCCTTGAAAATTAGGTAGCTAAAACCTGAAATACTTACGCTATTATTCTTCATAAATTTTTAATCAATGTTCAGTTTAATCATTACCTCCTTCTTGGAAATTCCAGCTACTACCTTTCTCTTTCCAGAATTTCTTCAATACTTAACTGCATTACAGAGTTTACTCCCTAATATATATACTTAATATATATTCCCTGAAAGCCTACAGACTGTCAGTCTCGGAAACTCATAATTTAGCATAATATATATCATTTATAAATATTTTTGTATAGATATTAGTTTGTTGCTCCTATATAAGTCTTCCTACCTACCTCTAGGGAGCTCTGGTAGCATAGTGCCTAAAGCACTTGACTGCTAACCAGAAGTGTGGCGGTTCAAACCCACCAGCCACTCCTAGGAAGGAAGATGGGGCAACTACTTTCGTAGTGATACTGCCTCAGAAACCCAAGGAGGGGTTGCTATGAGTCAGGTCCGACTGGATGGCACATAACAACAACAACAACACCTACCTCTAAGCTTATCCATCACCTTATAAAATGACTAACTGATATTCACTAATGTAAAACACTAGCTGATTCACACGGATTGATAAATCATTCAAATGGAGCTGATAGAGAAGAAATGCATGAGTCTACTTATCAGATTGGCTGCACAACAGATTTGTCTGGGGAAATTTAAATCTTGATACCCGGGTCCCAAGAGCAGAGATTCTGATTTACACTATTAGAAGTGAGGCCTGGACATTGGCATTTTCAAAAGCTTCCCAGGTGATTATAGTATTTATTAAAGTTTGAAAAACCATAGATTAGACAGAAAGGATTTTTAGTCAGGGATAATCTTTATGGTAAACATCATTCTTTTTCAAGCTCTCATAGACCCAGAGTTTCACTATAAAGGCAAGATTGGAATAACTCCCTTTGCACTTGCTCATTTTCAAGTAGCTTATACACATAGAGTTCACTAGATGCATAACTATCCACATGTGGTTTGTCAGACCACTTACAACCACCACCAGTAAGCCACAATGAGCTATTCAACCCTCTTAGGAAGAATACTAGTTGAGGATTCAGCTCTTTAGCATCCCAGTTATAGGTGTCCAAGATGACTCATTAATAACAAGGGGAGCTATTTCTATTGGTAGTAAAGATTGACTTTATAAATTACAATTAATTAATCTACAATGACATATAAATAACATTTATGTTGTTTTTAATCCTTTGTGATATCATTTAGTAAAACATTCAGTGAGGCAAACACAGCAATTACTGTCTACCTTTGAAAGATGAGGAAACTGAGGCTGAAAGTGATTAAGAAAATTAGCTTAAGGTTAGAAGGCAGTTATCTTTAAAAGGCATAAAAAATTCTGCTTACTTCAGAAGTAAGCCTCCTTCCTAAATATCACCTGTGACATGCTAGGGTAGGAGTAGAAAGAAATACAAATATTTTATTGTTCTTATTCTGATGAAGGTTAAATAAGAATCAAATCTACATATATGAAATTGCCTTACATATGATACAAGAGGCACATATACACACACAGCTGAGGAGATATTCTATTTTCACCCCTGTCTAAAATATCAGAGTTCTACATTTTAAGTACAGTATATGTTTCAAAAATTTCTTTTTGTTCTGTTTTTACTTCTTTTACAATATATATTATCATAATGCAACACAAATAATTTTTGCTACTTTAGGAATTACAGGGAAATCTTCTAATGGGATAGTCCAAGGTAAAAATATATCACCACTCATACTGAAAATTTCGTAAGATCCATCATGCAACCTACATGTAAAAGAGATTGTATTTTTTAAGTGATAAAGACACTTCAAACAACACTAAGCTTACTCATATGCAGTACAATAACAACAGAGTTAAATAGATAATTCTATATACAATTTTGCTAGATAAGTATAACGATGAATGTTATAAAACCTCAAAAGAACAATAATGAATTATTTTTATGAGAAATCCAAAAATGGATATATGCAATATTAAACATGCTGCCATTTACTCATTTGGAAAATAGAAAAGCTGGTACTATATTTGATCATTTAAAGACAACTTAATAGTAAAACATTACCTTCTAATAAATTTAGTTGCCTAGCTAAATATTATTTAATAAGGAAGCCATATACCCAGTATTGGAGGGAGATTTAAAAGAGGCTGTTGTTTTCTAAATGTCACTTTTTGTATCATTTCTAATCACCTTTTATATAAAAAAATAAAGTTCCATGATAGAAGAAAAGGTATGTTTTAAAATGTCCAACGATTAATGACCCCTGTTCTAGTCCACATATACATCCCCCCACATAGTGCCTACCTAAGGCACTTGACTGCTCACCAGAAGGCTGGTGGTTCAAACCCACCAGCCACTCCTCGGAAGGAAGGTTGGGCAATCCCACTTCCGTAGTGATACTGCCTCGGAAACCCAAGGAGGGGTCGCTATGAGTCGGGGCCGACTCGATGGCAAACAACAACAACAACCACCCCCGCCCAAGCTCCTTCCCTCTCACACCTCTGAAAATCAACTCAGAACCTCGTGAATAAAACATGGGTGAGAGTATATGGGAAAACTGGAAAAAGCCAGCAAGGCTAGAGATATTACATAATAAATTAGAGTGGAGCTACAAGGGGATTAAATGAAAAGATATGAGAGCCTTCAGTGCCCAATTGGGAGGGACTAAGGACTTTGTTAGGAGCTCTGGTAGCATAGTGCCTAAGGCACTTGACTGCTAACCAGAAGGCTGGCGGTTCAAACCCACCAGCCACTTCTCGGAAGGAAGGTTGGGCAATCTACTTCCGTAGATACTGATACTGCCTCAGAAACTCAAGGAGGGGTCGCTGTGTGTCCGAGTCCACTGGATAACAACAACAAGGACTTTTTTAACAGTGAAGAGGGGCACATCTCACACTTGGTAGGCATCTGAAGTACATTAGAGTGATTGGAGAGTGTGACAAACAGGAAAAAAGAATTTCAAAAACAGTGAAACCTTTGCTGTTAAGACTAACGGCCCAAATGAACAAACAGCATCTTCGAACTTGAGACCAGGAGAACTAGATAGTGCTTAGCCACTACTACTGACCACTCTGACCAGGACCACAATAGAAGGTCCTGGTTAGAATTGGTAAAATATATTAAACAAAATTAAAAAAAAAAAAAAAAAAGCAGTCTTACTGGTCTGAAAGAGATGGAGGAACCTCCAGGGGTATTGCCCTAAGGCAATTTTCCTACTTGAAACTGAACACATTCTTTGAAGCCACCTTTCAACTGATTATAGACAGGCTTACACAATAAACAGTAACACCCAACCAAAGGTGAGAAGTCATAAAGGTACAGGAAACTACACAAATGGAAACTGGGAACCAAGGGAGGAAAAGAGGAGAATGCAGAACACTGTGCGCCTAATGTAATGTAATAATCTCTGTATAAATTATTGATTAGGAAACTAATTTTCTATGTAAACTTTCACCTAAAACACAATAAAATATTTTTTAAAAATCTTTTGTTATTTTGTATTCTGTAGCATAGTTCCCTTGCATTTAACACTATGCATAAAGAAGGGACATGAGGCAGGTGAGTTTTATATAGGTTACACAAAGACATCATCTATGTTGCACACTTTTTTCTGTAACAAGAAATAGATAATACAGAGGAAATTGAAAATATCCACTAGAAGAGGAGCAACCACTGTAAGCTATGCTAATTTATATATATATATATATATATATAGCAAAATATATATATATATATATAAATAAAAACTTTTGCAAAATTTTCATTCTAAAATCCCTACAATAGTCTGGCCTAGGAATATGTCACTTATTACATTAAATCTACAAAAAAAATCATATATTACATACTTCAGAATTTTATATAAGTAGGTGGAGTATAACTTAAATATTCATTTGATTTCAGAATTTTATATTTAAGCAATCCAGTAGTAAAGGAATGCTATCAGCCACAGTTCAGGGAAACATTACTTGTATTAAAAAAAATCAATGCAAACATTTTCTTAATTGAGTCTTTTCAGATACCATTTTTTTTCCTATTTATTTTGCATAAAAACAATATTTGTGTGCATATACAACAACAAAGAGAAAGCAAATCTTTTCCCATCCAGTAGAAAGGAAACTCATTGTGGTTCTTTGGAAAATAACTTTTCTACCCCATAGATGATTGAGAAAATCAAATTTTATTTAAAAAATTTTTTAAAATAATATTCAAGATAATTAAAACAGTAATTCCCACAGAATGAATGAAAATTAATTTGCATGGAAAAAAGAAAGGAAACTCAAATGATTGTTGAGGAAACCATATGGGAAAATTTATCTTCATAAAAGATAAAATTTCTCCTCAACAGGCCTAGTGACCAATCAAAACACTGTTTACTATGGATATGTTTACGATCTTCATTGTGTAGATTCACAGACATAAATATTTTTCAAAATGTATTAAATTGTACACTTTAAATATATGTAGTTTATTATATTTCAATTTACCCTGAGAAAAACAAAAACAACTACCCAAGTCAAGAAATGCACAAAAACAACCAAGTGTCGTCCATCTTTAATTGAGAATGTATACCAGTTTTCAGACTAGTATTTGAAATTTAGAAGCTTTTGAAAAGTTGGAAGATTAAACATTGTCCAAATATGTACTTAAATATACTCCTGCAACTTGATTAAAATTTCATCATTAGATGAAATATAAAAAAATAACATTCTAAACTAAAACAACAACTTGTTGTTATGTGCCGTCGAGTCAGACCTGACTCATAGCGACTCCTCCTTGGGTTTCTGAGGCGGTGTCACTACAGAAGTAGATTGCCCAATCTTCCTTCCAAGGAGTGGCTGGTGGGTTTGAACCACCAACAACTTAAAAGCTTAATAGAAATAAAATTAATTTTTTGGGAAAAGCTGGTAGCATGAAAAGTGGTGGATGTTTGTGTGGAAGAAAGGTTGCTATTCCTAGGGACTAGCTGTCTAGCTGTCATTTGAAAAAGTGACAGGCTTGTAAGAAGAAAGAGGATAGATTATTTGTTCATCTATTCATTCCTTTATTCAACAAATATTTACTGAAGTCTTAACAGTGATAAGCTTTGAGAATCAACAATTAGCTAAAGAAATACCAGTGTTCTCTACCTTCATTGACTTAAAGCATCATGTCACCACAAAAATATATAATTATTTTGTGAAAAGTGACAAGGAAAAGAACCTTGACAGGAGTGACAGGGGAAGTTTCCCAAGAAAGTTGTTCTTTGAGCTGGGATGTGAGAATGTATCTCACGCTTAATTCTTTGAAAGGGGACCAAAAAAACCCCACTGTCATTGAGTCGATTTCAACTCATAGGGACCCCCATCGGGTTTCTGACGTGGTAAATCTTTATGGAAGTAGATTGCCCAGCCTTCCTTCCATGGAGTGCCTGGAGGGTTTGAACTGCCAACCTTCTGGTTAGCAGCCAAATACCTTAGGCACTGCACCACCAGAGCTCCTTTTGACAAGAGACCATATGTGCAGACATGGGGCAGAAAAACACATAGTTTTTCAGAACCTGAGGCAGAAAATAGTCATTGAAGAGATATTTATAAGCTAAAACCTATGCAAATTTATGTATTTGGAAGGAGAGATAAGTATCAAGAATGACATCAAGATTACTGCAGCATGCACCTGTATAAATATGTGTAGCATTCTCTGAGACAGGATACACTGGCAGGAGGCCAAACTAGGGAATAAGTGCCTTTATTCTGATTCTGTGGAACCTATGATTTTCAACTGAACATGCTGAATAAACAGCATAGTGGCTAAAGCACTTGACTGCTAACCAGAAGGCTGGTGGTTCAAACCCACCAGCCACTCCTCGGAAGGAAGGTTGGGCACTCCTACTTCCGTAGTGATACTGCCTCGGAAACCCAAGGAGGGGTCGATATGAGTTGGGGATGACTCGACGGCACATAACAACAACAACAACATAGATGGAGAGATAGATAGATGGACGGTTGGTTGGTGAATAGATAGACAAAACTAAAAACAGATAGAGAGATACATACATTTGTAAGGAAAACTGTGGGCTGAAAATATAAATTTGAGAATCATACAAAGCAACAATAATTTTATTACAATGTTTTATATTACATCTTCCTTTATCCTTAAATCCTAAGTTCTCAGTAACTCTTTGGAAGTATGAAGTTTTACCAGCTGATCTTCCTTAAGGCCTAAATTTGACATGAATCTGTTTTTATCTACCAAAGGACAATGACTGGATGATTTGTGAAGTAGCAACAGACATACAGTGTTTATAGCTATGCTACACAGCCACAGCAAAAATTTCTCTATTTGTCTATACAACTAATTTCAGCAAACATTAAAAGTGAAAAGTATAGATGGGGGGAGGAAACACTTTCTCAGCAAATATGCATGAGTCAGGAGAAAAATCCATTTTTTACACAATAATATAAATCCCTCTTGAACAATATTCTTCTGCATACCTTGTTTGCGAACATCCTCTACAGCAGCAACCAATTCTTCTTTGAGATCTTGGCTCTCCTTAGCAATCTGTTCACCCTTTTCCAGGAAGTTCTGAGTGGCCTGTTCTACAGAAGCAGCTAGTACATGGGCTTTCTTAGACCTCCCTTTCTTTTTACCGGATGGACCTTTGTTGCTTGTGTTCACAAGTGTCGTCACCTTAAACATTAAAAATAAAGAAAAGAAAAGACAAAAAGAAACTGTAAAAATATTCCACACAAATTTCTAGAAATATTATGCTATTATTTTATAATTTTTTAATATGGCCCAGCTCATGAACTCATGAGTGGATAACACATAACCTCATCTCAAGGAAAGTGTATTATATGGATTCACCTATGAATAAATAGCTGTTCAAACTTCATCTAGAGAAAAGAAAGAAAAAATGCTTATGTGTAAGTATGGAAGATAGAGTTGCCAATAGTTAGTTATAAGTTTCCAGATTATTAGAAGTTGTACATTTACAGATGACCAGGAAGAGTGTTCCTTGGAGTAGTCAGTCTAAGATGCAAGAAAAGAAAGGAAAATGTAAAACTTCTGACACTGAGTTAAACGAGATGCAGAATACTGGACTGGAACTTTCAACCCTTCCTTTAGCAATTGAGGAGCTCCAATGGCCTAGTCCCTAAAGCATCTGACTGCTAACCAGAAGGCTGGTGGTTCAAACCCACCGGCCACTCTTTGGAAGAAAGCTCGGGCAACCTACTTCTGTAGAGATACCGCCTCGGAAACCAAAGATGTCAGTGAGTTTTTTGGAAGGAAGATTGGGGAATTTCCTTCTGTAGTAATACTGCCTCAGAAACCCAAGGAGGGGTTGCTATGAGTTGGATCCGACTCAGTGGCAGTGGGTTTTTGGTTTTAGTAATTGAGCATGTTAACAATTTGTACCACTTAGGGATCCTCACCAATCATCTGCCAGTTTGTCCTACTGTGGTGGCTTGCATGTTACTATGAGGATAGAGGCTATGCCACGGGTATTTCAAACACCAGCCAGGTCACCCATAGTGCACAGGTTTCAGTGGACCTTCTACACTGAGACAGACTGAGAAGGATGGGGCCACATAATTCTGAAAATATTAGCCAATGAAAGCTTTATGAATAGCCATGAAACACTGTCTGATATACTAATGGAAAACATGAATAGCAGCAAAACATTGTCTGATATACTGCTGGAAGATGAGGCCCTCAAGTTGTAAGGCCCTCAAAATAATAAATATGACTGGGGAAGATCTACCTCCTCAAAGCAGAATCAACCTTCATGATGGGGATGAAGTAAAGCTTTTGAGATGTTCATTTGCTTATGTGGCATGACTCAAAATGGGAAGAAACAGCTGTAAACATTCATTAATTATCAGAACATGGAATGTACAAACCATGAATCTATGAAAATTAGAAGTAATAAAAAATGAAAGGGAAAGCATAACTATCAATACCCTAGGAACTGTTGTTAGGCACCATTGAGTCTGCTCTGACTCACAGCGACCCTACATACAACAGAATGAAACACTGTGTGGTCTTGTGCCAGCCTCATAATCCTTGCTATATCTGAGCCTATTGTTGCAACCACTGTATGAATCCATCTTATTGAATATTTTCCCTTTTTTTGCTGACCCTCCAGTTTACCAAGCATGATATCCTTCTGTAGGTAATGGTCCCTTCTGAAATTATGACCAAAGTAGGTGAGACAAAGTCTGGCCATTCTTGACTCCAAGGAGCATTCTAGCTACACTTATTCCAGGACAGATTGGTTCCTTTTTCTGGCAGTTCAGAACTGGGCAATCTACTTCTACAGAGATACTGCCTCAGAAACCCAAGGAGGGATGGCTATGGGTTGGAAGCAACTCAACAGCAGTGAGTTTGGTTTTATGGTTTGAAGATACTTTGAGTATCCTTCTCCAACACCACAACTCAAAAGCATCAATTCTTTTTCTGTCTTTCTTATTCACTGTCCAGCTTTCACATGCATATGAGGCTACTGAAAATACTATAGTCTGGGTTAGGCTCACCTTCCACTTCAAAGAGACATCTTTTCTCTTGAGCAGTTTGATTTCTTGACTGCTGCTTCCATTGGTGTCAATTATGGAATCAAGTAATATGAAATCTTTCACAACTTCAATCTTTTCTCCATTTATTGTGATGCTGCTTCATGGTCGAGTTGTGAGGATTTTCTTTTCTCTTTTTTTTTTTTTTTTATGCTGAGGTGTAATTCATATTGCAGACTGTAGTTTTTAATCTTCACTAGTAAGTGCTTCAAGTCATCTTTACTTTCAGCAAGCAAGACTGTGTCATCTGCATATTGCAGGTTGTTCATTCTGATGCTGAATTCTTCTTTATAAACAGCTTCTTGGATTATTTCCTAAGCATACATATTGAATAAGTATAGTGAAAGGATACAACCCTTATGCACAACATTCCTGATTTTAAACCAAGCAGTATCCCCTTCTTCTGTTCAAATGACAGCTTCCTGATCTATGTGCAGATGCCTCATGAGCTCTGGAATTTCCATTCTTCTCAATGGTCTACATAATTTTTTATCATCCACACAGTTGAACACTTTTGCATAATCAATAAAACCCAGCTAAATATCTTTCTGGCAGTTTTGCTTTCAGCCAAGATCTATCTCACATCAGCAGTGATATGCCTCATTCCACATTCTCTTCTGAATCCAGCTTGCATTTCTGGAAATTTCCTGTCAATATACCACTGCAACTGCTTTTGAATTCTCTTCAAGAAAATTTTACTTGTGTGTGTTATTAATGATGTTCGATAATTTCCACATTTTGTGGGATCACCTATCTTTGGAATGAGTACAAATACACATCTCTTCCAGTCAGTTGGCCAGGTAGCTGTCTTCCAAATCTCTTGGCATAGACAAATAAGTATGTCCAGCACAGGATTCATTAGTTGAAATATCTCAATAGGTATTCGGTCAATTCCTGGAGCCTTGTTCTTTGCCAATTCCTTCAGTGCAGCTTCAACTTCTTCCTTCAAAACCATTGGTTCTTGATCATATGCCAACTTCTGAAATGGATGAACATCCAGCAATTCTTTTCGGTACAGTGACTCTATGTATCCCTTCCATCTTCTTTTGATATTTCCTGTACCATTCAATATTTTGCCCATAGAATCTTTCAATATTGCAACTCAAGTCTTGATTTTTTTCTTCATTTCTTTCAGCTTGAAAAATGCCAAGTGTGCTCTTCCCTTTTGGTTTTCTAACTCCAGTTCTTTGCACATTTCATTATAATAATTGACTTTGTTTTCTGGAGCTGCTCTTTAAAATCTTCTGTTCAGCTCTTTTATCTTGCTATTTCTTCCATTTGCTTTAGCTACTCTCCATTTAGAGCAAGTTTCAGAGTCTCTTCTGACATCTATTTAGGTCTTCCTGTCCTTTCCTGACTTTTTAATGACCCTTTGCTTTCTTCATATATGACATTCTGGATGTCATCCCACAGTTCTTCTGGTTTCCAGTCATTGGTGTCTAATGCATCAATTCTCTTCTTCATGTGGTCTCTAAATTCAGGTGGTATGTAATCAAGGACATATTTTTACTTTCATGGACTTATTCTATTTGTCTTTTTGCTTCAACTTGAACTTGCATATAAGCAATTGATGGTCTGTTCCGCAGTCAGCTCCTGGCCTTATTTTGCCTGAAGATACTGAGCTTCTCCATCACCTCTTTCCACAGATGTAGTAGATCTGATTCCTATTTATTTCATCTGGTGAAGTCTGCATGAATAGCTCTCACTTATGTTGTTGAAAAAAGGTATTTGCAATGAACAAGTTGTTGGTCTTGCCAAATTCTATCATGCAATTTCTGGTGTAATTTCTGTCACAATGGCCATATTTCCCAAATACTGGTGATTCTTTGTTTCCAACTTTCACATTACAATCATCAGTAATAATCAATTCATCTTGATTGAATGTTTGGTCAATTTCAGATTGCAGAAGTAAGTAAAAATCTTCAGTTTCCTTGTATTTGGCTTTGGTGCATAAATTTGAAGATAGTAGTCTTGTCTTGTAGGTGTATGGATATTATTCTATCACTCACAGCACTGTAATCAGGATAGATCTTGAAATATTCTTTGTGATGATAAATGCTACACCATTCCTCTTCAATTTATCTTTTGCAGCATAGTAGATCATATAATTGTCTGATTCAAAATGGCACAAACCACTCCATTTCAGCTCATTAATGCCTAGGATATTGATCTTCATGCATTCCATTTCATTTCTCACAACTTCCAATTTTCCTAGGTTCATGTTTGTACATTACACATTCTGATTATTAATGGACATTCTCAGCTGTTTCTTCCCCTTTTGAGTACTGCCACATCAACAAATGGATCCCAAAAGCTTTACTACATCCAGGTTATTAAGATCAACTCTACTTTTAGGAGGCAGCTCTTCCCCAGCTGTATTGTGAGTGCATTCTGATCTCAGAGGCTCATCTTCTGGCTCTATATCAAACAATATTTCAGGGCTATTTATAAAGCTTGCCAGTATTATATAAGATAGTGTTTCACTGCTATTCAGAAGGCTTTCAATGGCCAACTCTTTCAGAAGTGGATGGCCCTTTCCTTCTTCCAACTCTAATTTAGTCCAGAACCTCTGCTGAAACCTGTCCACCATGAGTGACCCTGCTGGTGTTTGAAATACTGTTGTCATAGCCTCCAGCCTTACAACAACATGCAAGCCACTACAGCACAAAATAAACTGAAAGATGAGTGGTGGATCTTAGGTATTGGTGAGCTGAAATGGACCACCAACAGTCATTCTGAATCAGACAGTCATATAGTCTAGTATGCCAAGAAGGGCAAATTGAAGAGCAATAAGTTGCATTTATCATCAAAAAGAACATTTCAAGATCTATCTTGAAATACAATGCTGTCAGTGATAGGAAAATATCCATACTTGTACAAGGAAGACCAGTTCACATATGACTATTATTCAAATTTACATACCAACCACTAAAGCCAAAGATGAAGTAACTGAAGATTTTTACCAATTTTTGCACTCTGAAGTTCACCAAATATGCAATTAGTTGTACTGATTTTTACTGGTGATTGGAATATGAAAGCTGGAACCAAAGAAGAATTATTGGTAGTTGGAAAATATGGTCTTGGTGATAGAAATGATGCTGGAGATCACATGACAGAATTTTCCAAAACCAGGGACTTATTCATTGCAAATATCTTTTCTCAACAACAAAAATGGCAGCTATGCACACGGACCTCACAAGATGAAATACACAAGTATGAGATCAGCTACATATGTAGAAAGAGGCCATGGAGAAGAGCTCAATATAATCAGTCAAAACGGGGTCAGAAGCTGACTGTGGAACAGACCAACTGTTCACATGCAAGTGAAATTGAAGCTGAAGAAAATTAAATCAAGGCCACAAGAGCCAAAATATGACTTAATTATATCCCACCTAAATTTAGAGATGATCTGAAGAATAGATTTAACACAGTGAACATCACTGACTAAATACCAGACAAGTTGTGATGACAGCCAGACATCAATAACATAATGCATGAAGAAAGCAAAAGGTCATTAAAAAGACAAAAAAAAAGAAGACCAAAATGATGGCAGAAGAGACTCTGAAACTTGCTCTTGATGAAGAGCAGCAAAAGCAAATAGAAGAAATGATGAAATAAAAGAGCTGAACAGAAGATTTCAAAGGACAACTCAATAAGACAAAGTAAAGTATTATATCAAAATGTGCAAAGACCTCGAGTTAGAAAACCAAAAGGGAAGAAAATATTTCGTATTTCTCAAGCTGAAAGAATTGAAACAAACAAACAAAAAAATTGAGCCTCAAATTGTAATATTGAATGATTCTATGGGCAAAATATTTTATGATGCAGGAAGCATAAAAAGAAAATAGAAGGAATACAAAGAGTCACTGTACCAAGAAACTGGGGTGATGTTCAACTATTTCAGAAGGTAGCCTATGATCAAGAACCAACAGTACTGAAGGAAGAAGTCAAAGCTGCACTGATGGAATTGGCAAAAAAAAAACAAAACAAAAACAAAAACAAGACTTCAGGAATTAATGGAACACCTATTGAGATGTTTCAACAAACAGATGCAGCACTGAAGGTGCTTATTCATTATATCAAGAAAATTCAGCTAATCAATTAGAAGAGATCCATATTTGTGCCCACTGTAATGAAAGACGATCCTACAGAATGTGGGAATAATTGAACAATATATTTATTATGACACATAAGTAAGATTTTGCTATGTATCACTATGGAAGTAGATTGCCCCATCTTCCTTCTGAGGAGTAGCTGGTGGGTTTGAACCTCCAGCCTTCTGGTTAGCAGTCAAGTGCTTTGGACACTATGCTACCAGAGCTCCTAGATTTTGCTATAGATAACTTAAAAAAGGTTGCATCAGTATATTGACAGGGAAGTTATAGAAATCCAAGCTGGATTCAGAGGAAGACATAGAATGAAGGGATATCATTGTTGATGCCAGAGAACTTCGCTGAAAGTAAATAATACCAGAAAGATGTTTTCCTGGGTTTTATTGACTAGGCAAAAGCACTTGACTCTGTAAATCATAACAAATGATGGATAACATTGCAGAGAATGGAAATTCCAGAATCCTTGATTGTCCTCATGAGGAACCTGAATATACACCAAGTGGTGGTTATTTGAACAGAACAAGGGGATACTGCATGGTTTAAAATCAGAAAGTATGTACATCAGGATTGTATCATTTCAACATACTAATTCAATATGTATGCTGAGCAAGTAATCCAAAAGCCTAGACTATATCAAGAAGGATATGGCATCAGGATTAAAGGAAGAATCATTAACAACTTGTCATGTGTAAATGACACAATCTTGCTTGCTGAAAGTGAGGATGATTTGACACACTTACTGATGAAGGTCAAAGATGGTAGTCTTCAGTATGGATTATACCTCAACATTAGGAAAACAAAAATCCTCACAACAAGACCAATAAACAACATCATGATAAATGGGGAAAAGATTGAAGTTCTTACAGATTTCATTTTATTTGGAACCACAATCAATATTCATGGAAGTAGCAGTCGAGAAATCAGATATCATATTGCACTGGGCAAATTTGCTGCAAAATAACTTTTTTTTAAAGTGTTAAAGTGCTGAAGACTAAGGTATGCCTATCCCAGGATGATATTTTAAATTGCCTCATATACATGGGAAAGCTGGATAATGAATAAGAGTGAAGAAGACAGGATGCATCTGAACTGTGGTGGTGAAGAATATTGAAAATACCATGGAATGCCAGAAGAATCAAGAGATTTGCCCTGGAAAAAGTGCAGCCAGGATACTCCTTAGAAGCAAGAGTGGCCAGACTTCATCATGTTTTCAAAAGGGATTGTTCCTTGGAGAAAAATATCATGCTTGGTAAAGCAGAGGGCCAGGATACAAGGTAAAACCCTCAATGGCATGGATTGACACAGGGGGTACATTTATGGGCTTAAACATAGTAAATATTGTGTGGGTAGCACAGGACCAGATAGTGTTTCATTGTGTTGCACTTAGTTAGGGTCGCTATGACGGGCAGCGAACTCGGCAGCATTTAACAACAACAGGGACTCTCAGGACAGATTGCAGCAGGGTTTTATACAAACACTTCCATAGTATTTTGTATCACTACTACACTCCAAGCAGATCCTCAATAACATTAACCAACCCAATTGCCATAGAGGCAGCTCCAACCCAAGGACACTCCATGTGTGTCAGAGTAGAACTGTGACCTATAGGGTTTTTAATAGCTACTCTTTTGAAAGTAGATTGGCAAGCCTTTCTTTTGAAGAATCTTTGGGTTGACTCAAACCTCCAATGTGCTTGGTGAGCAGCCAAGCACGTTAAATATTTGCACCCACTGGGGACTACTAAGCACTGAGTTAGGAGAATCAATACCCAGTTCTGAGCCCTGTTTGTCAGGGCAGAGATAAGTGAGAAGCTAATGAATAGTGTCCAACCAACACCCATTATTTATATTTCAGTTACCAAGGAATTTTGAAGCATTTTTGTATTTCACTCACTCTACAAAGACAAAATGGCAAATTTGATCTGAGGGGACTAAATGATTCAGGTATAGAGCTATTTAATTTTCTAACAAAGATTTTAATATCTTCTATACAACTATCTCCTATAGAATTCTGAAACATGATTTTTTATCACTGAGAATTTGGGGAGAGAAATGAATGGAACTATTTTATATTCTTCTCAGCAAAAGTTGATGGCCATATTTGCTCCTGTAATTTTTATTAGCTTCTTAAGATTCTGTCTCTGTCATTTACTTCACTGATATTAGTCCTGGTCAGCAGACTAAGGATTTTATTGGAGCTCATCAAGAAAGGCCCACAGAAAGGTTCAAAATGATGTAGCTTCTGTTATTTGATCCAAATCCCTGGGCCAGCAGTGATTATTCAAAGTCATAGTTAATGTCCTGTCAGTTTATAGGGAAAGAACTAACACCAAAAGAAAAAGCAACGGATAATGTGAGTTAAGAGGATGAATAAAAGTAGAAAGAACACTCATACTTAAGAAGTGGCTAATGCAATGTTTGGGGCCATCATATTCAGCTCTGTTTTGATTATTAAGTAATTAACATACAGGGTATTTATGGAAAAAAAAAAACTTTGTAAGGACATTTAAGTAGAAACATCTGACAAAAAAGGAAAGAAAAATCATCAAGAATAAGAATGTCACATAATGATGGTTTTTCTATAAAATGTCTTTGTAGTGAGAAATACACTGGAGTCTTCAATTCCACCCACACTCAGGAAACCATTAGACAAATGATAGCCTGTCACAAAGATTATTTTTTTGAGGTGCAAAAGTGTTCTCCTTAATGAAGATTTACTCTAAAACATTAATATACCACTATTTCTGGAAACTCAGCTCCTTAGAAAAACCAATCTGGAAACAAGTACATAAACCCCCTGAGCAAACAGAGCAAATACCTCAATAATCTCAATACAGGTTAGGCACTTCCCTTATTGTAGGAAAATAGCTCCTACTCTCACTGAGATCTGATTTATTGTAATGTTAACTTTATTCTAAGACCTTTTATGACCTAATTTAATTTCATATTAGACAGAAAAGACATAAAAGGAAACTATTAAATTCAGGACAATTATAAGAAGTAGAATCTGATAGTGAGTCTATTGAAATTGCTAAAGGTCTATATAACGAATGGATTTTTGTAGAGGTAAACTAATTTCTATTTTTCTGTTATTGCATGGTATGTTATTTAATTAAGTGCAATTCAGATAATACTCATAATAACTAGAATGTTATAAATCCTCAGTTATATGGAAAGAAATGAAACATGGAACATTACCAGAAAGAAAAAAAAAATATGTGATTACTTCAAAATGAAGCAAATAAATCCAATTCTATTTGGATTGAACAATTCTAAATATTCTCATTTGCATATGGAAAACTGAAGGAAAGAAAGAATATAAAGAAAGTGATAGACCTGCATAAATGTTTATGTTTCATCAGTTTAGAATATAAGAAACAACTGCCAGCTTTCACCAGTGCAATTCAGTGCTTTATTCTTTTTTTTTTTTTAATTAGGATTTGGGTGAAGATTTACAGAGTAAATTCACTTTTCATACAGCAGTTCTCAGTGCTTTATTAATAGGAGAAGCTAGTAAATTAGACCAAAACATGATAGATAGATAGATATGAGCCTTGCAAAGGTAGATACTAAATTATGTCATTACTTATAGAGAATGAGATTGTACCAAAAATGCAAAATAATTTTAAACATTACTAGAACTAACAGGAGAGAAGAAGAAGGAGATCAAATACTCAATATACAATAAAAATCTAATAGAAAAGTAACCAGTGAAAAATATAGGATTAAATATCCCATGTAACAATACCCCAAAGTGATAATATCAGAGAAAACAGCACAAAATATATAGTATTGTATGGAGAAAATTGTAAAATTTTAACGCAAGACCTAAAAGATGACCTGAAATGTAGAAACACATACCATATACATGGATAGGAAGACTCAAAATTGTAGGATGTCATTTCTGGGCAGATTATTCTAAAATAAGCTTTCCAGAGAGTTATATAATGAGACAGCAAGAAAGTCTGTCTCTCTGCTTTGTGCTCTTACCACTATATTATTACAGAGTTAATCAGCTTTTTAATTAGCGAAACATTGTTTAGATTGTTTAGTGTGTATGTGCAGGATTCATGCTGCTCACCTTCTGGCCAATGCATGAAATGATGGTAACAGAAATAAAAGTAGTTTAGATTTAAGGGCACATGAAAAGTGAGGCCTATCTTTTCAAAATTATATTACTCTTGGACATTTTCAGGCTAGACCTTACTACACAAATTCCTTCACAGTCTCACTTTCTATTACTAGAGTCCACATGTAGTTACCGCCATGTGAGAGAGTCAATGGCAATCTATGGGACTGTAAATTTTCCTTTCCTTCCACTAGAAGCTGTCATTGTCACCTTGATGTTATACTTTTCTATTCACCTGCTATACAAGTATTTATACTTAAACATATGAAAGTTAAAAATCATCTGCTTCAGTTCTACTTTCATATTTTACAGAATAATAAATTAGACTTAGAGAGGTACCAAGTAAATTCACATGAGTCAAGATAAACTAAAGGCTAGATTTCTCTTGTGCTCTCTAATAAAGCTTTAGAATTTAGTAGTAACTTCTTGTTTCATTTTTTAACTGAATGAGAAGCTATATGGGTAAAGAAATCACAAAATACATTTCGTTTTGACATAAATATTACTGAATTTCTTACTTGTATCCAAGTGGTTGTCTTTTCACTCAATCAGATTATTTAAATATCTTAATATTTGGGAGGATACAAGATGGCAGACTAGGCAGATACACGATCCAGATCCTCGACAACAAAGACTTGAGAAAACAAGGTAAATGACTACAGTTAACAATCCTGGATCCCACAGCTTCAAATGAAAGGATAAAAAGGTAGATGAAATACTGATAAGAGGAAGAGATTGAATGAAAACAGTGAACAAGGAGCCATAAACTGCCAACTAGCACAGTACAGCCATTTTGAGTTGTTGCCTCAGAAACCCAAGGAGGGGTCACTATGAGTTGGATCTGAGTTGATGGCAGTGGGTTAAGCAGCAATTAGAGCAAGAACCAGATAACCAACTCCACTTGCCCAGGACTGCACCAGGAGCCACACTGGTGATCAAGTGACCAGAGAGGTGTGACCTCTCCCTCAACCTTGTACAACCTCCTGGTGACTAGAGGCACAGTCTCCTCATATCCACAGCTACCCGGCGGGATGGTCAAATTCTCCCACTGCCAGTGCTGTACAATTTTTTTTTTTTAATTTTTTCTGCGTAGTTCTTCTGCCTCTCTCCCATCTTTCTCTTCTTTTCTTTCCCCCTTTCATCTAATTGTTCTTCATTTTTCTTTTTTTAATCCTGAAGAGCAGAGGCCCCTCCTCTGCTGTCCATGCCCCTCCCTGGTCAGAGGTGCACACTGCTTCAGAGCAAGCACTACATATCTGTGCAGCTGTGTTTGGTGGATGGTACCCTGACAAGTACTATGTTGCTTTCTTTCTTTATCTTTTCCCCTTCTAAGTTGTTAACCTCTTTTCCCCATTGTTTTCCTCCTCTTTCTTTTCTTTTTTTCCTTCCTCTTAAACCTCTCTTTTTTTTTTGTTTTTGGATCCTGAACAAAATATGAACCGCCACAATCCATGTTCAGTGGCACCAGCCCCTACTCCTCAGTGAATGATATGCACACGCACTTGGAGTGAGTTTTCTTTCCTGCAGCAGCTATGTTTCACAGCTAACATTTGCACCAGTATTTTTTTTTTCTTCCTTATCTTTTTCTTCTTTCCTTTCTTCTTAATTTTTCCCTTGCTTTTCCCTCTTGTTTTTATCATTTTTCTTTCTTACTCTCCCCCCAACATTTATTTTATTCTTTCTTCTTTTTTTTTTTCATCTGGTTGAAGGAGTTTCTTGCCAACCAACACTTTAACATTCAGTTGTGCCACCCATGATGCTCCAAATTCAGTGGTGTGTGCCTCCATGGAACAAGTGCCATATTTCTGCTGCAACTGTGTTTGGTAGCTAGCATTTGCACCACTACTGTGTCATATTTATTATGTTTGTTTGTTTTTCCTCTTTCTTTATTCTTAGGGCTCCCCTCTTACCCTCTGTTTTCTCCTCTTATATTTTTCCTCTCACATCCTCCCATTTTTTTGTTCTCTTTCTATCTTTTCCCAGCATTGGAGAGGCAATGACCCTACCTAGCCATACCAAACAATCTTGCTGCCCCACCAATGCATGATGGCCAAAAACCTTCTCAGCCTGTCCTCAATGCTGTGCAAGATCAATGATCAGAGAGTAGTGCTCACACTCCCTCTCATTATGAAATCCACCCATAGACATAGAGGGTGGTGAGTGCTTCAGTGCTGCCAAATTAGCAACCAGACTAACACACTCACTCTGTTGCCAAGATATATTACAACAAAACAAAATAAAAAATTGGAGTAAAGAAAACCGACACAAAATCAACAAATTAATAAAGCAATACTAAAATGTCTTGGAGATAACAAACAACTTCAAATTATACACACACACACACACACACACACACAAGACAAGATGGCTCAAACAAGTGACCAATTACAGATCCAGAAAAGCTTCCAGGGAAAAAAATACTATTAAAAGAACCTGATGAGGAATCAAAAGAACTATATTTAGGTACCTTCAATGCACTGAGAAAAAATTCAAGGAAACAGACAAAACTCTAGAAGAATTAAAAAAAATATATAGGAACAAATTGACAAGATAAATGGAAAATTAGAAAGCATACAAAAGTACCAAATACAGGCCAGAAGATTAATACTAAAATTTCAGAAATAGGTAAATCGAATGATAAAAGAATAGAACTGAATCATTGGAACACAGAATTAGCAAGATTAAAGACAAATCAAATACAAATTTGTGAGAGCAACAATCAAAAATGAAAGAAAAAATGATGAAGGAAAGCCTAAAAATGATGTGACTACAGCAAGAAGAAGAATAACTCAGTGAGATCAGAATTCAAGAACAGAATGAAGCAAACAACTGTCAAAGATTTTTTTGGAAGAAAACTTCCCTAATATCAGGAAAGATGAGAAGAAATGTATTCAAGAAGCTCAACAAATCTCAAACAGGAGAGATCCCCAAAATAAAATCACCAAGATATATCATATTAAAACTTTTCAAAACCAAAGACAAAAAGAAAAAAATCATGAAAACGGCTCAAGAAAAATTAAAAGTCATCTACAAAGGAAAAACCAATATGACTAAACTCTGATATTTCAGCAGAAACCTTGCAGGCAAAAAGGCAATGTGATGAAAACACTGAAAGAAAAAGAATTACAAACCAAGAATTATATTTCCTGCAAAACTGTCCCTCAAGTATGCTGATGAAATTAGGAAATTCTCAGATATTAAGGAAATTTACAGAAACCAGACTAACTGTACAAGAAATGCTAATAAGAGTCCTTTGGACAGAGAACCAACAACAGTAGAGAACATACGCAAATCAACTCAGATTCAGAAGTATCAAATTTAATATAAACCTACAAGTCTGAAAATAGAGAACCAGAGGTGTCAATTTGTAAATGATAATAACTGCAAAAGAGGGGATAAATGTTAGTCACAGAACTTCCAAATGGAGAGGAAGTTAAGATGATGTAGAATGGACACCATTAAACTTGGGAAAATAATAATAAATTACAGGTTAACCGCAAAGAAAATCAATAAGCTTTCTCACCAAAATAAAAAACAAGAAAACCATAAAGTTGCAGAAAATATTTGAACAACAGCAGTGAAGGAAATGGTTGTTGTTGCTGTTGT
>NW_006921773.1:6882755-6884065 GCF_000298275.1 Orycteropus afer afer | reverse complement strand
ATGGATATTATCCTATCACTGACAGCATTGTATTTCAGGACAGATCTTGAAACCTCCTTTGTGATGATGAATGCCACGCCATTCCTTTTCAAACTGTCGGACTCCATAAATAAAATGAACTCAGCACAGAAAAATATATTGAACAAAGAAACCAACAGCACATGCACACACACAGCAAAATGACAGCAGTAAATTCATGCCTTTGGGAATTTGACTGCTATCCAGAAGGCTGGGGGTTCAAACCCACCAGCCACTCCTTAGAAGGAAGACTGGGCAATCTACTTCCTAAGAGATACTGCCTTGGAAGCCCAAGAAGGGGTCACTATGAGTTGGAATCAACTCAGTGGCAGTGAATTTATTTATTTTTTTAGTTATTGGTAACTACACTGAGTGCAAATGGATTAAATACACTAGTACACTAGTCAAGAGACAGAGTAGCAGAATGGATAAGAAAATATGACCCATCAATATGTTGTCTACAAGATACACCATAGACACAAAGATAAAAATAAGTTAAAAATCAAAAGTTAAAAACAAACAAACAAACAAACAAACAAAAAAACACCTTATTTCAAGTAAGTAACAACCAAAAAGGAGCAGGAGTTGCAATATTAATTTCTAATAAAATAGACCTTAAGGTCGTTATGAGTCGGGGCCAACTAGATGTCACATAAAAACAACAAGGTAAAAACCAGCATAAGAGACGATGAAGGCTATTATATAATGGCTAAAGGGTATTAATTATCACTGGTGACTGGAATGCAAAAACTGGAAACAAACAAGAATCACTGGTAGTTGGAAAATTTGGCCTTGGTGACAGAAATAACGCTGGAACTCACACGGTAGAATTTTGCAAGACCAATGACTTGATTGTTGCAAACACCATTTTTCAACAACAAAAATGGTGGCTGTACACGTGGACTTCACCAGATGGAACACACAGGAATCAGATTGACTATATCTACAGTAAGAGGTGATGGAGAAGCACAATTATCTTCAGCCAAAACCAGGCCAGGAGCTGATTGTGGAACATACTATCAACTGCTCATATGCCAGTTCAACTTGAAGTTAAAGACAATTAAAACAAGTCCACAAGAGCCAACACAAGATCTAGAATATATCCCTCCTGAATTTAGAGACCATCTAAAGAATGGATTTGATGCATTGAACACCAATGACCAAAAACCAGAAGAATTGTGGGATGACATCAAGAGCATCATCCATGAAGAAAGCAAGAGATCACTAAAAAGACAAGAAAAGAAGAGAAGACCAAAATGAATGATGTAAGAGACTCTGAAACTTGCCCTTGA
>NW_006921773.1:6832596-6881510 GCF_000298275.1 Orycteropus afer afer | reverse complement strand
ATCTCAATATAAAGAAAACAAAAATCCTCACAACTGGACCAATAAGCAGCATCACAATAAATGGAGAAAAGATTGAGGTTGTCAAAGAATTCACATTGGTTGGGTCTACAATTCATGCCATTGTAAAAAGCAATCAGGATATTAGACATTGTGCAGCACTGGGCAGTTCGGCTGTGAAGGAACTCTTTCAAATGCTGAGGAGCAAGGATGTTTCCTTGAGGACTAAGGTGCATCTCACACAGGCCATGATATTTCCAATCGCCTCATATGCATGTGAGAGCTGGACAATGAATAAGGAAGATCGAAGAAGAGTTGATGTTTTTGAGTTTGGGGCTGGCGAAGAATGCTGAAAGTACCATGGACTGCTAAAAGAACTAACAAATCTGTCCTGGAGGAAGTGCAGCCAAGATGCTCCTTGAAAACGAGATTGACCAGACTTTGTCTCACCTACTTTGGTCATGTTGTCAGAAGGGACCATTCCCTAGAGAAGGATATCATGCTTGGTATGGTGGAGGGTTGACAGAAGAGGGGAAGGCCTTCAATGAGATGTATTGACATAGTGGCTGTGACAATGGGCTTAAGTATAGCAAGGATCATGGAGCTTGCGTGAGATCGGGCAGTGTTTCATTCTGCTGTGCATGGGGTCACTATGAGTTGGAAATGACTCGATGGCACCTAACAACAACAAAGGGTCAATCCACCACTTATCTGTCAGTTTGTCTTACAGTGGTGGCTTGGGTGTTACTGTGAGGCTGGAGGCTATACCACCAGTATTTCAAATACCAGCAGGGTCACCCATGGCAGACAGGTTTCACCGGAGCTTCCAGACTAAGACAGACTGAGAAAAATGAGGGGCCATCCCCCCACTTCTCCAAGAGTTGGCCAGGGAAAACCTTATGAACAGCAGTGAAACACTGTCTGATATGTTACTGGAAAATGTTATAAATAGCCCTGAAACATTGAGCAATATAGTTCCTCAAGATGAGCCCCTCATGTCAGAAGGCACTTAACAAATGACTGGGAGGAGCTGCCTCCTCAAAGTAGAGCCAACCTTAATGATGTAGCTGGAGTAGAGCTTTTGGAACCTCCATTTGCTGATGTGGCATGACTCAAAATGGGAAGAAACAGCTGCAAATATCCATTAATAACTGGAACATGGAATGTACAAAGTATGAATCTAGGAAAACTGGAAGTTGTCAAAAATGAAATAGATAAATAAATAAAGAACACATTTCAGCATTAGTGAGCTGAAATGGACTGGTTTTGGTCATTTTGAATCAGACAACCATATTTTTTACTATGTTTGGAATGATAAATTAAAGAGGAATAGTGTGGCATTCATCATTACAAAGAATGTTTCAAGATCGATCCTGAAGTACAATGCTGTCAGTGATAGCATAATATCTATACATCTACAAAGAAGACCACTTAATACTACTGCTATTCAAATTTATACACCAACCACCAAAGCCAAAGATGAGGATATTGAAGATTTCTACCAACTTCTGCAGTCTGAAATAGACTGAGCATACAGTTAGTATGTGTTGATTATCACTGGTGACTGGAATGCAAAAGTTGGAAACAAAGAAGAGTTACTGGTAGTTGGCAAATATGGCTTTGGATATAGAACTAATGCTGGAGATTGCATGATAGAATTTTGCAAGACCAATGACTTCTTCATTGCAAATACTTTTTTACAACAACACAAAAGATGTCTATACACATGGACTTCGATAGATGACATACACAGGAATCAGATCAACTACACATCTGAAGAAAGAGGCAAACAATGGAAAAGCTCAGTATCATCAGCCAAAACAAGCCCAGGATCTGATTGTGGAACAAACCATCAGTTGCTCATATGCAAGTTCAAGTTGAAATTGAAGACCCTGGAAACAAGCCCACATGGGCCAAAATAATGACCTTTATTATATCCCTCCTGAATTTAGAGACATCTAAAGGACAGATGTGATGCACTGAACTCCAATGACTGAAACCAAAGGAATTGTTGGATGACATCAAGAACATCCATGAAGAAACCAAAAGGTTAGTAAAAAGACTGTAAAGGAAGAAAAGATCAAAATGGATGTCAGAAGAGACTCTTAAACTTTCCCTTGAATGGAGAGTAGCTCAAGCAAATGGAAGAAATAACAAGATAAAAGAGCTGAACAAAAGATTTCAAAGAGCAGTTAGAGCACACAAAACCAATTACTATAATGAAATGTGCAAAGACCTGGAGTTAGAAAACCAAAAGGGAAGAACATGCTCAGCATTTCTCAAGCTGAAAGAACTGAGGAAAAAATTTAAGCCTTGAGTTGCAATATTGAGAGAGTCTATGAGCAAAATCGGAAGGATGGTTTGACATTCCTATTTCCGTAGTGATACTGTCTTGGAAACCCAAGGAGGGTTCGCTATGGCAAACAACAACAACAACATGAGCAAAATACTGAATGATGCAGGAAGCATCAAAAAAGGATGGAAGGAATACTGAGAGTCACTGTACCAAAAAAGACTGATGGATCTTCATCCATCTCAGAAGGTAGCATATGTTCAAGAACCAGTGGTATTGAAGGAAGAAGTCGAAGTTGCACAGAAGGAATTGGTAAAGAACAAGGCTCCAGGAATTGATGGAATACCCATTGAGATGTTTCAACAAATGGATGCCCCACTGAAGGCACTCACTCGGCTATGCCAAAAGATTTGGAAGACAGATCATTGGCCAACTGACTGGAAGAGATCTATATTTGTACCCATTCCAAAGAAAGGTGATCCCATAGAATGTGGAAATTATCAAAAAATATCATTAATATCGCATGCAAGTAAAATCTTACTGAAGATAATTTAAAAATGGTTGCAGCAGTATATTGACAGAGAACTTCCAGAACTGCAACCTAGATTCAGAAGAGGACATGGAAGGAGGGATATCATTGCTGATGTCAGATGGATCTTAGCTTAAAGCAAAGAATACCAGAAGAATATGGCATCAGGATTGGAGGAAGACTCTTTAACAACCTGAGATATGCAGATGACACAACTTTGCTTGTTGAAAGTGAGGATGACCTGAAGCGCTTACTGATGAAGACTGAAGAATACAGTCTACAGTATGGATTATATCTCAACATAAAGAAAATTAAAATCCTCACAACTGGACAAATAAGAAGCATCACAATAAATGGAGAAAAGATTGACATTGTTAAATATTTCATATTACTTGGTTCCACAGTCAACACCAAGGGAAGCAGTGGTCAACACATCAGACAATGTATTACATTGGGCAAATTTGCTGCAAAAGATCTCTTTCAAGTGTTGAAGAGCTAAGATGTCTCCTTGAAGACTAAAGTGTGCCTAAGTCAAGCTATGGTATTTTCAGTTGCCTCTTATGCATGTGAGAGCTGGATAATGCACAAGGAAGACCAAAGAAGAGTTCATGCGTTTGAGTTGTGGTGTTGGGAAGAATACTGAAAAGTACCATGGACTCCCAAAAGAACTAACACATCTGTCCTGGAAGAAGTGCAGCCCAAAAGCTTCTTGGAAGCGAGAATGGCCAGAGTTTATCTCACCTACTTTGGTCATGTTGTCAGAAGGGACCATTCCCTAGAGAACGATGTCATGCTTGGTAAAGTGGAGGGTCAGCAAAGAGGAGGAAGGCCCTCAATGAGATGGACTGACACAGTGACTGCAACGATGGCCTCACGTATAACCAGGATTGTGAGGCTGGTGGCACAGGAATGAGCAGTGTGTCGTTCTGTTATACATAGGGTTGCTGTGAGTCAGAGCCAAGTCGACAGCACCTAACAAAAAAGGAGCAATCAACCAAGATGACTTAACTACATTGTGTACCCAATGAAAGACTCCCAATATACAAAAATACAAAATCAAACATTTACAAAACTGGAAAGAGAAACAGGAATTCCACAATAATTGTAGAAAAGTTTAATACACCACTTTTGATGAAGGTGAGCACAACCAGAGAAACTCAACAAAGACAGAAAAGATCTAAAAAACAGTCAACCAATTAGACTTCACAGGTGTATACAGAACACACACCCAAGTAACAGCCAATATACATTCTTTTCCAGTGCGAATGGAACATTTTCCAGAAGAGACAATATGTCCAGAAAGCAAGCCTCAGTAAATTTAAAAACACTGAAATACTACAAAGCATCTTCTCAGATCATAATGTTAAAAAGGTAATAATCAACAACATGAAGATCAAGGGAAAAAATGCTTTCTTTTGAGACTTTGGGACTATTTTGTTTTTACCTCAAAGGTTATGCTGATGATTATATAACTCATATTGTGATTATGAGTGAGATTAAACTAGTAAACTTGGTTCTCATAGCAGTATTCTCTATACTGGCTAGTACAGAGGCATTACTTAATTACAGTAGGGGGCACTAGTGGTAGCATTCTCCCTTTCCATGTGGGACCTGGGTTCAATTCCCAAAAAAACACAAGAACAAAATTAAATACATGGAAACTGAATAACATCTGCTTAAATACTACAGGCTAATAGAAGAAATAAAAAATTCCTTGAATAAAATGACAATGAAATCACAACATATCAGAATCTTTGGGACAAAGAAAAAGTAATGCTCAGAGAACAATCTACAGTAATAAGCACACACATCAATGAAGAAGTAAGAACTAAAATCCACAACTTAACCCAATATCTCCAGCAATTACAAAAATGCCAGCAAAATAAACCAAAGTCACAAGAAAAAAGGAAATAATAAAGATGTGAGCAGAAATAAATGAAATAGAGAAAAAAGAAAAACCCAGAAAGACTCAACAAGAGTAGAAGTTGTTTCCTTGAAAGGATTAATAAAATTGATGAATCACTAGCAAATATAGCAAAGGAAAAGGAGAAAGTGCAAATAACATGAATAAGAGATGAAATAGGTGACATCATAAGACAACTTACTGGGAAAAAAAAAGGATATTATGTACTACGTCAGCAAATTTGAAAACCTAGAAAAAATTTCTAGAAGCACTCTACTTACCCAAACTAACACAATCTGAGGCAGAAAATTTGAAAAGACCTATCACAAAAGATTAAACTGAACAGGTTATATATATATATATAAATCCCAACCAAAAAAAAAAAGTCTTGTCCCATAGGGCTGCATTAATAAATTCTAGTAAACATTCAGAGAAGATCTGACACTAACTTTACTCTCAAACAATTCCAAAACATAGAATAGGATGGAATTACTCCCAAACTCACTCCATGAGTTTTGTTATGTTACTGAGTCATCCTCCAATCCTGAGGCTGCGTTTTTCTTCATATAGTCCATCTTCTCAGATTATATGCTCAGCATACAGATTGAATAAATATGATGAAAGGATACTACCCTGACATATACCCTTCCTGATATTAAACACTGCAGTAGCCCCTTGTTCCATTCAAATGACTTTGTATGACTTCCTCATGACCACAATTAAGTGTTCATCCCATTCTTTGTGATGCTATCCATAATTTGTTATGATCCACATAGTTGAGTGCCTTTGCATAGTCAGTAAAACACATAACAAAACCTGTTAAAGGTATCACTAAAAAAGAAAATTATAGAGCAATAACCCTCATGAACATTGACACAAAAATTCTTAAGAAACTACTATCCAATAGAATCCAACAAAATATTTTAAAAAGAGAATACATCAAGACCTAATGAGATTCATATAGAATATACTAGGAAGGTTCAACATTAGATAAACAATCAACATAACACACCACAATTTATAAATAAAGAAAACAAACAAAAATAATCAGATTCCTCTACACTAACAAAGAAATTTCTGAAATGGAAATCAGGAAAACAATACTATTTACAATAGCCACCCAAAAGGTAAAGTACTTAGGAATAAATCTAGCCAATGACACAAAAGACTTACACAAAGAAAACTGAAAAAAAAAAAAAAAAAAAAAAAACCTACCAAAAGAGAGCTACATAAGTGGAAGACTATATCATGCTCATGGATAGGAAGAGTTAAAATTGTGAAAATGTTACTATTACCCCCAGCAATCTACAGATGTAATGCAATTCTAATCCAGATCACATCATCATTCTTTAAAGAGATGGAAATATTAATCACCAACACTACATGGAAAGGATAGTGATTCTGGATAAGTAAAGCACTGCTAAAGAAGAGCTCTGGTAGTATAGTGCCTAAGGTATTTGCCTGCTAACCAGAAGGCTGGCAGTTCAAACCCACTAGCCACTCCTCAGAAGGAAGGTTGGGCAATCTACTTCCATAATGATACTGCTTCGGAAACCCAAGGAGGGATTGCTATGAGTTGGGTGTTACTCGAGGGCACATAATACACACACACACACACACACACACGCTAAAGAAGAAGAATAAAGCAGGAGACCTCACATTTCCCAATCTCAAAATATACAGTGCAACCATGGGAGTGAAAACTGTCTAGTATTTATACAATGACAGACACATAGACCAATGGAATAAAATTGAGAATCCAGAAGTAAATCTATCTACATGTAGACAGCTGATCTTTGACAAAGGGCGAAAATTAAATGAGGAAGAAAGTCTCTTTAACAAATGGTGGTGAAAAAATTGGATACCATTTGCATTAAAATGAAACAAGATCCATATCTCTCATCAAATACAAAAACTAACTCAAGATGGATCAAAACTCTAATTGTAAAACCTAAAATCATAAAGCTCATCAAAGAAACAATAGGGGCAAATTTAAGGGCCTATTACATGACATAAAAACACTATCAAACATAACTAAAAATGCACAAACACCAGAAGTCAAACTAGATGACTGGCACCTCCTAAAAATTAGACATTTATTTGCTTCATAAAATTTCATCAAAAGAGTACAAAGAAAACTCACAGAATTGGGGGGAGGGATTAGCAATGATATATCTGAAAAGGGAGTAATCTCTAAAATATATAGAATACTTCAACAATAAAAAGATAAATAATCCAATTAAAAATGGCCAAAGGACATAAACAGACACTTCACCAATGAAGATATTCAGGAGGCGAAGGAGCACACTCCTCGAAGGAAGGTTGGGCAATCTACTACTGTAGTGTTACTGCCTCGGAAACCCAAGGTGGGGTCACTATGAGTTGGTCCAACTGGAAGGCACATAACAACAACAAGAGGCACACAAAGAATGTTCGCAATCATTAGCCCTTGAGACATACAAATTTAAACAACAATGAGATATCATCTCACTCCAGCATTAATAACTAATATGGAAAAAAAAAAAAATGCCGGCAAGGGTGTGGAGAAACTGGAACCCTCATACACTGCTGGTGGGACTATAAAAATGGTACAATCACTGTGGAAAATGATATGGCACTTTATTAAAATGTTGAAAATAGAAATACCATTTGCTCCAGCAATCCCACTGCTAGGTATATATCCTAAAAAAACAAGAGCCGTGACACAAACAGATACATATCCATCCATGTTCATCACAATACTATTCATCATAGCAAAAAGATGGAAACAACCTAAGTGTCCATCAATGGATGAGTGGATAGGCACACTATCAAAAACTATGCAATGTTAAAGAACAATAGTGAATCTGTGAACTACCTCATAAAATGGATGAATCTGGAGGATGTTATGCTGAGTAAAATTAGTTAATCACAAAATGACAAATATTGCATAAGACCATTACATGCAATCCAAAGTTATTGGAAATAAAGAAGAATCATCAGTAGTTGGAAATTTTGGCCTTAGAGATAGAAATGACAATGGAAATCGCATGGTAGAATTTTGCAGGACCAATGACTTTATTCATTGCAAACACCATTTTTCAACAACATAAACTGTGGCTATGCACATGGACATTGCCAGATGAAGTACACAGGAATCGGATCAACTATATCTGTAGAAAGAAGTGATGGAGAAACTTAATTTCTTCAGTCAAAACAAGGTCAGGAGCTGACTATAGAAAAGAGCATCAATTGCTGATATGCAAGTTCAAATTGAAGCTGAAGACAATTAAAACAAGTCCATGAGAGTCAAAATACAACCTTGATTATATATCACTTGAATTTAGAGATCATCTGAAGGATAGATTTGAGGGATGGACCACCAATGACCAAAGACTAGACAAGTTGTGTCATAAAGTCAAGAACATAATACATGAAGAAAGCAAAAGGCACTTAAAAAGACAGGAAAGGAAGAAAAGACCAAAATAGATGTCAAAAGAGACTCTGAAACTTGCTCTTGAATGGAAGGTAGCTAAAGTGAAGGGAAGAAATGATGAGATAAAAGAGTTACACAGAAGATATCAAAGAGCAGCTGGAGATGACAAAGTAAAGTATTACGAAGAAATGTGCAAAGACTTGGAGTTAGAACTCCAAAGGGAAGAAAATGCTTGACATTTCTCAAACTGAAAGAAGAAAAAACTCAAGTCTCAAGTTGCATTTTGAAGAATTCTATGGGCAAAATTAGGAATTATTTTAATTGTAGTGTTGGCAAAGAATACTGAAAACAACACGGACTGCAGAATAACAAACAAATCTGTTTTGGAGGAAGTGCAGCAGGAATGCTCCTTGGAAGCAAGTATGGCCAGCTTTCATCTCAATTACTTTAGTCATGTTGTCAGAAGGGACCATTCCCTAGAGAAGAATATCATGCTTGGTAAAGTGGAGAATCAGAGAAAAGGGGGAAGACCCTCAATAAGATTGACACAGTGCTGTGAAGATGGGCTCAAGTATAGCAAAGATTGTGAGATGGCACAGGACCAGGCACTGTTTCATTCTGCTGAAACAGGTCACTATGAGTTGGAGCCAAATCAATAGCATCTAACAGCAACAATAACAACAACATGGGCAAACTACTGAATGATATTTAAAAAAAAAACTCCAAAAATCACTGTCATCAAGTCAATTCTGACTCATAGTGACCCCCTTTTGGGTTACCGAAGTAAATCTTTATGCAAGTAGATTGCCCAGTTTTCCTCCCACGGAGTGAATGATAAAGAACACATCAAAAGAGGATGGAAGGAACACACAGAGTCACGGTACCAAAGGGAATTGGTCAATGTTCAACTATTTCAGAAGGTAGCATGTAATCAAGAACCAATGATACTGAAGCAAAAATCCATACTGCACTGAAGGAACTGGTGAAAAACAAGCCTCTAGGAATTGACAGAATACTCATTGAGATGTTTCAACAAATTGATGCAGTTCTAGAGGTGCTTACTCATCTATGCCAAGAAAGCTGGAAGACAGCTACTGATTAGAAGAAATCTATACTTACAGGGAACTGTCAGAAATGCAAGCTAGATTCAGAAGAGGATGTGGAATGAGGGATATCATTGCTGATGTCAGATGGATCTTGGTTGAAAGCAAAGAAGAGCAGAAAGATGTTTATCTGTGTTTTACTGACTATGCAAAGGCACTCAATTATGTGGATCATAACAAATTATGGATAACATCACAAATAATGGGAATTCCAGAACACTTAATTGTGCTCATGAGGAAGTCATACATAGACCAAGAGGCTCTCATTTGAATGGAACAAGGGGATACTACAGTGTTTAATATCAGGAAGGGTGTATGTCAGTGTTGTATACTTTCATCATATTTGTTCAATCTATATGCTGAGCAAATAATCTGAGAAGTTATAATATGAAGAAGAATGCAGCATCAGGATTGGAGGATGACTCATTAAGAAACTGAGATATGCAGATGACACAACCTTGCCTGTTGAAAGTGAAGACGACTTGAAGTACTTTGTGATGAAGATCAAAGACTACAGTCTTCAGTATGGATTACACATTAACATAAAGAAAACTAAAATCCTCACAACTGGACCAATAAGCAACATCCTGATAAATGGTGAAACGATTGAAGTTGTCAGTGATTTCATTTTACTTGGATCCACAATTAACACTCATGGAAGCAACAGTCAAGAAATCAGATGTAGTACTGAAATGGGCAAATCTGCTGCAAAAGACTTCTTTAAAGTGTTAAGGAGCATAGATGTCACTTTGAAGACTAAGGTTCACCTAACCCAAGCCATGGTATTTTCAATCACCTCATATGCATGTGAAAGCTGGACAATGAATATGGAATACCTAAGAAGAGTTGATGTCTTTGAATTGTGTTGGCAAAGAATACTGAAATTACCATGGACTGCCAGAGGAATAAACGAATCTGACCTGGAAGAAGTGCAGCCAGAATGCTCCTTAGAAATGAGAGCGGCCATACTTCATCTCACCTACTTTGGTCATGTGGTCAGAAGGGACCATTCCATGGAGAAGTGTATGTATCATGCTTGGTAAAGTAGAGGGCCAGCAAATAAGGGGAAGACCCTCAATGGTATGAACTGACACAGTGCCTGCAAAGATGGGCTCAAGTATAGCAAGGATTGTGGGGCAGTGTTTTCTTCTGTTGTACATAAGGTTACTACAAGTCAGAGCCAACTCAACCGCACCTAATAACTACTGTAGGAAGTCAAGAAAATGTTTATACACAGAAACAACCATTATTTGAAAGTTACCGAGTTGGGAGGGGAAGGAATTGCAAATCACCAACTAGAGGGTAGACACGAATTAACTTGCGTGAAAAGAATGGCAATATACAAAAAGGAGGAAGTCAGCACAATATGATGAAGGCAGAGGAAGACACAGGAAGGAGCATAAGAGTTAAAGGCAACAAAAGTAAATACTATTACATAAATAATCCTGTAATATCAGTAATAATAATCTATGAATAGGTACAGAGATAGACATTCAAGCTGAACAGGGGTCAAAAGGCAAATGGAACTACACCCACAAATGTGTATAAAGTTTTGACATAGAATATTTCTACATACATATTTATATGTGTTGTAAATATATTCATAATGATAGTAGAGCATACAGGGGCCAAAGTTTGAAAACTTGTTGTTGTTGGTGTTGTTGTTGTTGTTATGTGCCCTCGAGTCAGACCTGACTCACAGTGACCACTCCTTGGGTTTCTGAGACAGTATCACTACAGAAGTAGATTGCCCCATCTTCCTTCCAAGGAGTGGCTGGTGGGTTTGAACCACCAGGCCTCTAGTTAGCAGTCAAGTGCCTTAGGCACTACGCTACCAGAGCTCCTTGAAAACTTCTTAGTGGTAACCAAACACTTTGAGAGAATGAGTTCTGGGAATGGGGACTAATCTCAAGGGATACTAATATCATTTGGCATAATATAGTCCATAAAAACAATGTTCAACATGCTACTTTAGTGACTAGCGACTGGGGATTTAAAAGCTTGTGAGTAGCCATCTAATGTGGTCTCTCTGGTCTGGAGCAAAGAGTGAAGAAAATCAGAGGCATGGAAACAATTAGTCCGAATGACTAATGAACCAGGTGAATTCTAGCCTCTACAACCCTGAGACATGAAGAACTAGATGGTGTCTGGCTACTGCTGCTGACCGTTCTGAAAGCCATCACAACAGAAGGTTCTGGATAGAGTGGGAGAAAATTGTTGGGGGGGAAATATAAAATAGGCGTATTTTTCAGTTAGAGACTGATGAAACCCCTGAGACTATGTCCTTGGACATCCTTAAGCTGGTAACTGAACTCTTCCCTTTGGCTCAACTTTCAGCCAAATGATAGATAGGCCTATAAGCTGCACATTAATACCAGGAAGGTATGCATTCATTAAAACAGTCAACTACATGAGATGGAAAGGACAGCATTTGCCCAGGGATAAATCTAAGAAGGCAGAAGAAGGATAAAAAAGGGCAAAGGGAAATGATAAACACAGGGAGGAAGTAGAAGAGTACTATTATGTTGTAGGGCCTGCAATGAATGTCATAAAGCAAAATGTGTTTGTGAATGCAAAACCAATTTGCTCTGTAGACTTAGACCAAATCACAATTAAAAGTAAATAAATAAATGTCTTAATATTAAGGATGTATTTTTAATGTTAGTTAAATGTCATTTTATCTTAACCAGTCATTTTATCCTAACTTCCTGGGATGCTCTAAAACAACTATTTTTTTTTTTAGCATCTTGGGCTGAAGAGATGTATCAAGACTTTTTGGGTTAGAGGAATAAAAAACAAGGACATAATTATTTTAAAATATTGTAACCAAACAAATGTAGAGCTTAGGGCTCTTATGTAACAGAGGTGTTTTGTGCATACAACAGAGGAGAAAAAGGAACATATTGTTCACTCATAAAAAACCAAGACACACTAAAGATCAAGAATCAGAGAGTTTTTAGTGAAAACAACTACCACAGACTCTCTCACAGCTCCATCTACTACCAAACAAGTAAATAATGGAGAATAAGAATTGCAAGTTTAACAGATAATGCCACTATCTTCTTTTTAAAAACATAGCTGAATCCATGAGTGGTTACCTCAAGCAGCAGGAATTCATTCTTATAAAAAAGCAATAGCCACAGTGGTAGACCAGTTCTACATTAACAAGTATCTGTGCATAACTTTTAATAACCATACAGGAACTAGCCTCATGTAGGAGGTACTCAGAGATTGTAGGCAGTTGATGTACCTTGTTTGCAGTCTTTTAAGAAATAATTTTTTCCTGTGGAATCCTTATCCCAACCAGGGACACTCTTTACTCCTCTCTCTCAACCTTCATCCAAGCTGAAAGTCATTCGACATTAGACTCTCCTTTGTTTGCTAATAATTTATGAGCTGATTTTTGTGTGTGTGTGTGTGTGTGAAGCAGAAAGAAGAATTAGATACACACAGTTTCAGCTTTGTAACTAAGAAGTAGTTCTTACACTAAAAGTATAATTGTTTGAAGAGAGAAACCAGGAGTAATAGAATGAACATTGCACATGCAGAAATAGACGTGAAGTTTCCAGAGCTAGTAAGGAGACAAGTCATACCTCAGAAGAGGGCTGTTAATGATTGACATGGAAAATAATATTGAATAGATGTGGTGGAACAAAACTTTGAGAGGAAGTAGGAGCAATGCTAAGTAGTTTAAATTTTGTTAGTCATTGCCTTTTCTTTTTTAAAGAGAAGCATAGCTGAAAATGTCCATTTTTCTCTTTCCACTCATTATTAGCCCACTGAAATTTTGTTTCTATACTCAGCTCTCCTGTAGCAAAGTCCCTTCTAAACTGATCTCTCACTAAGTTATTTAATAAGTTGTCAAAATCAAATTATTTTTATCTTGACATACCACTCTGCTACATTTAGCTCTATTGACTCAACTGTACTTCCTCCTAAAAAAGTCTGTTAGCTAATTCTCTTAACAATAATCTTTCCTTCTCCAAACTCCTACAGCTTTTAAAAAGGATTATCTATGACAAAATGTGAGGAGCTCTGGAAGTGTAGTGCCTTAGTCACTTGACTGCTAACCAGAAGGCTGGCGGTTCTAACCCACCAGCCACTCCTCAAAAAGAAGGTTGGGAAATCTATTTCTGTAGCGATACTGTCTCAGAAACCCAAGGAGGGGTCGCTATGAGTCAAGTCTGACTCAGTGGCACATAACAACAACAACAACAACCATAAAATATACTTCTCTCTGCACCATCTATTTTTCCCTCCCTCTTACCCCAAGTCCTGCCATAATTATCCCCTTTAACTGAACTCCTGATCATATTCTAATGCCCTCAACCTTGTTTAATTAGCTATACCAGCATTCCCCTTAATCTTCAAGTTCATCCCCTTTGTTGGTTCCTCAACCTCAGCCTAGAAAAATAATCAAATATCTATAAGCTTCCCCTCCATTTTTTTTTCTAAATCTTTATCCCTCTCATCAGAGAAGAGAAGACATTGTGCAGCTCATGGATAAGAACATAAATGATCAAATGTAGAACCTCAATATAATGTGGATCCATATGAACCCTGTCCAACAGAAAAACTCACCATTAACTAAAGAATGAGCACCGTTGTTTCCAGATATGTTGATGGTGTGATTTGTGAGTATAAAATTGTGAGGCCCAGGCTTATATAGACTGCTCATCATCTGTTGTTGTTTCTGCACAATGTCAGTAACATAGTGGGCTATATTTCATTATTTTCTATTTCTTTCAATGTGTTTTACCTTAAGACCACTTGCCTATCTGACCATGTCCCTTCTATTACTTTGATCAAGTCTCTGCATATAGGATCTAAAGGCTCCATATATATGGACTAAGTTTTCTCTGAAACAAAAATAAGCAAAAGTGAGGGAATCATGGCACTTTGTTGTACCATCTTCCAGGAACCAAAAGTGCAGTTTGTCTAAATTGTACCCATGGGCCCAGCAATTGAAAAATTGTAGCAACTTACTACTTTAAGTAGAGACTACAAAGCTTCAGTGACATTTGTGAGTTTGTCAGAAATGTGGAATCTAAAGTATCATCCAAGACCTACTGAATGAGACTCTGTATTTTAATAAGATTCCCAAGAATTCTTATGCACATTAAAATCTCAAATGCACTGAATTCTAGCACAATGATATTCAAAGCTTATCATGCTTAAGAATCAGGTAGATGCCTGATAAAAACCAGATCCCTGAATCCTCCAAACAGAGCTTCCAATCATGTAAGTCTGGCCTAGGGCCTAGGAATCTACATTCTATAATCATCATATGAAAATATGATATATATGGATAATTGACTTTAAGAAACAGTTCTCCAGTAGTCTATGTGAAGCAAAAGGCAGCAAGTGATAACTGACTTCTAATAAGTAAATATTACCTCTTACTTTCAGTGCTATAAAACTTCATGGGTCCTCAAAACAACCTGTTGATTAATTGATCAATCAATTCTTGGAAGAAAGACAATAACCTTCATAGAGCAATCAGAAGGAACTTGGAAAACTGAAAGTTTACAGATGTCAATGGGAGAATCAAGCAATTCTTTGAGCACTTTAGAACACCAATAAAGGTGAATAAGGTGCTAAAAATAAAAATAATAACTTCGGTATCATTTTTCTAGCCACCAAAAGAATAGTGCATTTTGCAAATGTAAATAGTCTTTGTGAATTTTACTCTCTTGATGTTCTGAAGTATTTTGTTCTTCATGATTGCATAGCCAACACAAGAGAAGGTTTTGATTGCCTGAGCAGTTTAAAAATTACAAAGCAAGTGCTTTTTGAGGTGAGTATCTGAAAACAAAATTACTAAAAAATAGCTACTTATCCATGAGTAACTGAATATAAAAATAAAAATCCTAAAAGAGAAAAACTAACATAACTTAAAATAGCAGGAGTTAAACCCTCAAATGGTAATACATTTGATAATATCAAGGTCTAAAGGGAAATTTTAAGTCAGGTTTTAATAACTGCTGCAAAACAATTGTCAAGAAATAAGTCAAGATGATATTTTCCAGGAATTATTCTTCCTTTACAATCTGATTCATTCACTTAGCAATTATGTGATAAACAAAAATATGACTTATGTTTTTTTTTAATTAAAAAATGAAAAGATACATGCTAAGGAGGTCGGTGGCATAGTGTCTAAGGCACTTGGCTGCTAACCAGAAGGCTGGTGGTTGAAACCCACCAGCCACTCCTCAGAAGGAAGGTTGGGCAATCTACTTCATAGTGATACTGCTCAGAAATCCAAGGAGGAGTTGCTATGAGTAGGATCCGACTTGATGGCAGTGAGATATTTTTTGTTTGTTTGTTTTGTTTTGTTTAGAAGTCATTTCCTAGAGCAGAATCTCTGTGAGATTTAAGGTAAATGTATGTTGTACACATTAGAGAGAGAGGGAGACAGGCAAGGTTAGACTAGTTCGGGAGCAAACCAACATGATAACACATATTTATTGTAGCCTCACTAATAACTGAAGTAAGTTTCCATATCATAGAAACTAAACAACAATCTCTTGTTGAACTGGTCCTCCTCAAATATAACTCCACAGTTCATTTTAGATAAACACAAGTAAATTATAAGAACCATTACTACTGATGCTTTCATAGAACCTGTTCTCTAATACTCCCTCAAAAATAACAGTCAAAGGGAGGAGACAAGATAGCCTGCTGGTGACACACTGCACAACCCTTCTTACAATAGAGATTTGAAAAACCAAGTGAAACAGATACAGATGATAATCCCGCAAATCTGAGCATCAAATTAGGGATAAAGAATAGAACTAAACACCAATTGTGAAAGTATACAGAACAAAAACAGTGACTGAGGAGATAGATGGGGAAGGAATTCAATGAAGTATTGCCATTTTGTGACACAGAAAACAACATACATAGGTAAGGAGAAGCCAACTTCACAGAATCCCTGATGGGACAGAGACACAGTTTGGACAGATCTGGATCAAACAAACAAACAAAACCTAAAGTATAAATGAACATTTGATTTGACATTCTTGGTATAAGATGTACAGGTCTGTTAGTTAGACTGAAGATACCACACCTCTCGTTGAGACTTGCATTTATGGTTTCTTTTGGGGGGAATTATCAATCAATTTTTATTATTGACTAACAAGACACATTAATTAGTTTCAGAAACCAAAGGATTTACTCATAAACATATCAATCACATTCAGCCACCACTAAAGATGAGTAGAAAAATAACATAATTAAGGCTAATATTTGTTCCTGTTTAGTACATTGAATAGAGATAACTTTCAAAAGTAGCAAATTCCAAAGCAAAGATCCCTGTAGTTACCTGTAGATCCCTGTTTAACCTCATAAAGCACCTGATTCTAATGTAGACCAGGAGGTTTTAGCCTAAAGCATGTGATTTAAAGCTAGTCAATAAATCAAAGGAGAATTAAACCAGCAGGCTACTCAGCAGCAAGAGTGCACGGTTTGAATTTCTTTATTCTTACTTAATTGGTTAATTTGAGAGCTCTGGTAGCATAGTGCCTAAGGCACTTGACTGCTAACCAGAAGGCTGGCGATTCAAACCCACCAGCCTCTCCTAGGAAGGAAGATGGGGCAATCTACTTCCATAGTGATACTGCTTCAGAAACCCAAGGAGGGGTCGCTATGAGTCAGTCTCACTCGACGGCATATAACAACAACAACAATTGGTTAATTTAGAGAAACTTACCAAGCACCAAAGTAAGGATGTAAAACTAAAACTATGGAGGACCCGACTCATAGCGACCCCTCCTTGGATTTCCGAGGCGGTATCACTACAGAAGTAGATTGCCCAACCTTCCTCTGAGGAGTGGCTGGTGGGTTTGAACCACCAGCCTTCTGGTTAGCAGTCAAGTGCCTTAGGACTACGCTACCAAAGCTCCTGATATTTTTTTAGTAGACATTAAATTTGTATCTTCTCTTTCTCTCTTTTGCTCTCACACACACACAGAGATAAACAGAAGAAACACAGCTACAACTCCTATATTGAGATTTATGGCTTTGTCATATGATAAACATTTAAAAAATAAGTTGTCAAATTCCAGATCCTAGTAATTATGGTATATTTAAATGTAAATTTCAAGCCACTTTATTGAAGTACTGATAAAGAGCTTAAGATTTTAAATAAACTCAAAATATTATAGCTAAAATTAACATTAAAGTGAGAAAATATAAGCTATTCACATTTACTGGATAAGAACCAAGATTACTTGTCACATATAAAGAGAATGATGCTTATATATCACAGGGGAATATGTTTAATGTAAAACCTACTGAGTTCTAAGAAAAAACTTTGTTTCCTTACCAGCATGTACACAAATAGTTTCTTCCAAACACAAAAAGAAATGAGAAAATCCTACCAAAATCTCCTCCTTTCTCTTGTTGATTAATTTCTTCCCTAGAATCTAACCAATCATGATTAATAATGCTATTTTTCTCACTCCTTAATAGAACCCTAAATACTAAGTGCTCTCTAGATATGCCAGTTCATTATACACACAGTGCATGTGCAGTTGAGAATGAGGGAATGAAAGTATTAAACCGTATTACTCAGCTAAGGACATTGAAGCACTGAGATACTGGTCTGTCAGGAGTCATAATACCTATCAAGGAAGGAGAATTCAGATTTTAATTTCTCTGACACTGGCAGTTTATTCCCCTAAAGTAGTGCTCAATATGTTTTGTGCCTCTTTTTATACAGAAATTTTATCCAATTTTTAAACCAAAATCAACTGTGTTTATAATGAGAAAACTGATGCAGCTGCATAATATTATTATGGAATAAAGGACATACCCCTTTTTAAAAGATCTCATTTTTTTTCCCAAAGAAATAATTATCTACTCTCATGTTCAGATTTGGATATGTAAGTGTACATTATTAGTTTCCAATTAAAATGCAAACAGATCACCATATTGCTGGGAAAATGCCAATGACTTGAAAAAGACCACATTGACATTTCTCTGCTGGGTCATTTCTTTATAGCTAGAATGAGAACTTTCCACTTGAATGCACCTAGCTGTGTTCCTTAAGCATCTCTTCCCAGATGCCTCAAGGTTCTAGGGAATTGTTGATGAAATAAAGGGACAAGTGAACAGGTTGTAATTTTGGCTGTCAAGATTTTTCTTCTGAACTTTTATTTGGACAAGTCAGAAAAAAAGCAAGCATCTCATTTTCTAATTCAGCATATCACTTCTCTTTAAAAATGATAATATAATTTTTTGAAATTACGTAACAGGGTCTGGATGAGGGAAGTATCAGTGGAAGGAAGTGGTGAGGGGTAGTGGAAAGAAACAGGCTTTGGAGTCTGTGATTTCTCTGATGGGTGAGAAATGCTTGAGTTAGACTCACTTTCTTATTTTGAAAAATGACAATCATAATATACATCTCATAGGGATATTGTGAGTTTTAAATATGACAGTTTATTTAAGCACTTAACTGTATAACAGAGGCAGTGTTCCAAAAAATAATATTAAACACAAGATCCTGAGGAGGAAAGAGCCCTGAATATGATGGGTTCAGAAGATCTGAACTTGAGTCTCAGGTCAGCAATCATCAGCTGTGTAATAAGGAGGTCAATTAATCTCTTGAGACTTATTTTTTCTTTTAGCTATAAAGTAAAGAGTATCTCCAAGTTACTCAAAACTCTTATATTCTACATATTATGATTATAAAATAAAATTCATGACTTCTGGTTCATGATAGTAGGTTTTATATACACAAATATCTGAAATCAGCCTTTGTCTCTACTGAGATCAAACTAAAGTAAATAAAAGTATATGAATTTAACAATAAATTTTCTGATATAAAAATTTAGAGGATTTAAAAATGGAATATGGGAAATATCCTTTTCTGAGATCTTTCAAAGTAATTTAGGTGGCTTTGCTGAAGATGTTCTGGCTCAAGTGAAACCCTGCTTACCCAAGGACCTCACCAGCCTTTTAACCAAATATTCTATGGAAAGCCTCAACTCATGTCATTGTTTTCTTTAGATATCCAACTTATTTTTGTTCTGTAATATGTTTCACAAGGAACTCTGGTAGCATAGTGCCTAAGGCATTTGACTGCTAACCAGAAGGCTGGTGGTTCAAACCCACCAGCCACTCCTTGGAAGGAAGATGGGCAGTCTGCTTCCTTAGTGATACTGCCTCAGAAACCCAAGGAGGGGTTGCTATGAGTCAGGTCCATCTCGATGGCACATAACAACAACAACAACAACAATATGTTTCACAAACTTCTAAACTGAATACTATATAGTACCACTAAATGAGCTTAATCACAAAGTTAATTTTCTTTTGTCATGAGTAATGCATAATTTACATATATTTTCTCCACATTTTTCATATAAAACATGAAGAACAGTCCCAGGATTTTTCAAATTGAATATTTTCATTCCCCAAAGCTGTATTTTTAGCAGTAAGCTCATGATTTTGATTAGTCAGTGCTTTGCTGAGCCAGGAAGACATAGGCAGGTGTTTAATTGGACTAATTAAGCAACATGTAATCACTTCCGGTTTTCCATTTACTCTCTGTGAATGCTGATAAGCAACACAACTGATTGCCTAATTAGACTATTTAAAACTGATTCACTTTTTATACCCAAGGAATTTTTAAACTCAAAATTACAAACTTAATACATACATGGTCTGATGTTTTAAGTATTATTCTTATTACTCCAACCACCATTTTTTTAATTTAAATTATATTTTTCCATATTACTCTGATGATGTTAGCATCACTCACTGCCATCGAGTGGGTCCCTACTCATAGTGACCCCTCCTTGCGTTTCAGAGGCAGATTCTCTATGAAAGTAGACTGCCCAATCACACCACCAACCTTCTGGTGAGCAGTCAAATGCCTTAGGCACTACACCACCAGAGCTCCCAATATTAGCATTGGAAATAAAAAGTGATAAGATGTGCTCGGTATATGAAGAATATAAAATACTACATGGCTTACTGCTCTCATAGTTTTTCTTAGCAAGAGTAAGATGTATCATCTCTCACCTGGCCCATTCTTACTAAGAATCAATGTTTAGTTGACCCGAGTATCAAATCTGAAAAACTAGGCTCATTAGCATCCTACCTCTTAAATTAACTACCTACAATCTCCTTGTGGTTATAAAACTTCTGCTGGAGAATGATAAAACATATTCCTCCATTTTTCATCCTTTTTCTCCTACCTATTCCCCCCCACCAAATAGCCATTAAAGATATTCCAAAAGATCACTTTTAAATTAGCCTAGTACAAAACAAATCCAAGTTAATTTTGGTGTCCTCAAAAGTAGTTTGAGACTTTCAGGCAAATATGAAAAATAAATAAAATATTAAAGTAAAAGTCTATGTATATATTTTCAATTTCTATTTATATATCATTCAGTAGTTTATGTATTGTGTGTGTGAGAGAGAGAGAGAGAGAGAGAGAGACAGAGAGACAGAGAAAGAGAGAGAATGCTATGTAGAGTTGAATACGAAATTCAACAGGAGGACATTTCAGTATTTTTCAGTCAGGATTATGTTAATCTTGTGTCAAAAGATAAAAGTTTAAATTTGTCTTCTGTAAAATGCAAACAACTTCAAACAAACACTCTGCCTGGCAAACTGCAAATTCCTGGCTGAATTGTATATGGCCTGTGTGCCTAAGCACAATTTCACATTCTTGTACTTGGCGACCTGCAGATCCTTGATCACCTGGCACATAAGCAAATGCTCAAGCTGCCAGATTCAAGTACATTTCCCTAGCAACATGGCCTCTCATCACTCACTTACTATTTTAACTATTTCCTCCTGAAAGGACAGAGCATCTCCCTGACAGCACAGGAGAAAGAGGTGCTATAAATGATCCATAGAAAATCTATAGGGCTTGGAGATTTTCTAGAAAAGAATTAGAGAGAATTCCTGAGACATTAAAAGGAAGTAACTGTATAACAGAGTCAATTGACAATGAAAAAGAGTGGAGAAAGAAGGGAAAAAAAGAGAAGAAATGACACAGGCAGTTTTTTACAGTAAGTAGGTGATTAGATGATTTTAGATACTTGAATAATTGTAGTTATGAAATCCAAGTAGAAAACCTATTGCTGGATACATGTTATTATTTTTATTATTGAAATTGTTATTAGCATTAGAATGGTAGAAAAATGTAAGTGAACATTCATTCACCAATGGGGATTTCTTCTGGTAAGAAAAGAAAGTCCATTCTCAGAGCACCTCATAGTTTTTTGCTGAGTCCTTACCATGCTTTTTCTTGATTAACCTGTGAAACTACCCTGAATAATAGTATTTAAAGAAGAAATGATATGCTAAAGAAGAGAAATAACCACACAGAGATCCTTGCTAAAGTCACAGAGCATTCAGTAGCTCAGGCAATGTTTTTAACTAGATCCAACTCTCTGCACATCATCCTTAATTTTAAGTTCAAATAGAAAGGTAGATTTTGAAAATTTAGATCGATATGTTTTGTTTTATAATATAAACTCAGATTAAATGCATATAAAGTGAGTATACTCACTGCCATTGAGTTGGATCCAATTCATAGGGACCCCTCCTTGGGTTTCCAAGGCCGTATCACTAGAGAAGTAGGTTACCCAACCTTCCTCCTGAGGAGTGGCTGGTGAGTTCAAACTGCCAGTCTTCTGGTTAGCAGTCAAATGCCTTAGGTACTACGCCACCAAAGCTCCCAAAGTGAGCATGTTGTTGTTGTTGTTGTCATATGTCGTCAAGTCTGACCCGACTCATAGTGACCTCTCCTTGGGGTCTACGAAAGTAGATTGCCCCATCTTCCTTCTGAGGACTGGCTGGTGAGTTTGAACCGCCAGCCTTCTGGTTAGCAGTCAAGTGCCTTAGGCACTACGCTACTAGAGCTCCCAAAGTGAGCATGTTATTGTTGTTGTTATTTGCCATCGAGTTGGCCCGACTCCTAGCGACCCCTCCTTGGGTTTCCGAGGCAGTTATCACTACGGAAGTAGGATTGCCCAACCTTCCTTCCGAGGAGTGGCTGGAAAGTGAGCATAGAACGTGCTAAATCTGAAAGATACATATCATCATGGATGGTATATAATTACAATGAAAAGGAACTCTGGTGGCACAGTGCCTAAGACATTTGAGCACTAACCAGAAGGTTGGTTGGTCAACAGCCACTCCACAAAAGTAGACAGGGCAATCTACTTCTGTAAAGATTTACCACCTCAGATACCCAATGGGGTCATTATGAGTGGGAATCAACTCAATAGCATTTTTTTTTTTTTTAATTACAATGAATACAATGCAGCTCATTCTCCAAGTCTAAATTCAGTTAAACGAAAAATGACCCAGTGGGAGCATTGGGTCAAGATTTTTCTAGAGTTATTTCTGTGTATGATGTGCTATTACACTATGCCACTTAGGAGAAGAAAGCTAGAAAAGTGGAAAAACATAATGACCAGGAGTGGGTACCACAGAGTACAGTATGTTGTACAGGCAAGCCACACATTTCTGATGACTCAGTATTTCACTGAAGTTGTCCTTGCATTAGATATGAATACTTTTAGGAGCTAACACCAAGTCTATTTCATTTAATAGCTAACAAGTCTATTCTATTTAACAGTTGAGAAAAGCAGACTTTTCCCATGTGCTCACGAAGGTTTCCAAAGGAGCCAGCAACTAAAGTAGGAAAGCAAAGGAACATATTTTCTGGACTATATACAGTACCAAAACCTAACAAAACTTAATGTCCTCTCCTAGTATGATCTGTCACAATAAGAGGAGGCAGACTAAACAGAAGCAATAGCTAATTGAGAACGGAATGGGCAAGAAGCTTGAGATGACAACTGGAAAAAAAAAAAAGACTGAAGTCATAGGATGCCATTAGATACCATGATGCCACAAGGGGCTAGTGAAGCAAGCCCTGAATGTATTAACATCAGTAACATCTAGCAGGGCTGTCCAGGCCAGGAGTTGTGGTGGAGGAATGCAAGGCTGTAATGATTCTCTAGGTTAGGCAGTTGATAACGTTATTATGGGCCTGAGAAATCTGCCCATTTGAACAAAGACCTAGCCAGTACCTGATGACTCTGAAGTCAGGATCCAGACTTTCTAATCCAGCAAAGAGAAGACCCTGGCAAGAGCTCAGCAGGGATTCAGGCTCCTACCCCTAGCCCTTAGTATAAAGAGGGTATTAATATCAATAGAAAGGAGACAGGAATGCTGAGTCAAAAGATCAGTCTTAAAAACTAAACAAATATAACCAGGGCAAAAAGTGATAGAACACATAAATCCATCTCCTGGACCCATAGTCTCACAACCTATCACGGTAGAAATTTGCTCCAGGGATGACTCTAGCTCCTATTTTGACAGACCTGAAAGCTGGCAGGCATGTGGTTCTCATAGGGATTTCTCCTTCTACCAGTCCTTGTATTATAAACAGGCTCTGAGTTCTGCATAGAAATACAGTATATCCAGATATAGCACTTGTAATGGTACACACTTAAGACACTCTAATATTCTGGAAACAATCCTCACAGTCTACTAAGGAGATGATGGAAACTTTCTAAATAGGGACTATCTACATACATGTTGATCATAAGGTCATCAAAAAAGAAAAAAATATTACAACCCTAACCTGGTATATGGGAGCTCTGGTAGCATAGTGCTAAGGCACTTGACTGCTAACCAGGAGGCTGGCGGTTCAAACCCACCAGCCACTCCTCGGAAGGAAGGTTGGGCAATCCTACTTCTGTAGTGATAACTGCCTCGGAAACCCAAGGAGGGGTCGCTAGGAGTCGGGGCTGACTCGATGGCAAATAACAACAACAACAACAACAACAACCTGGTATATAAAATATATCACTAATTGATTATTGCCTTATTTTGTTTACTCTTCCTATAATCTATCATCCCTGTTTAAGCTCTCAATAGCTACATTGATGCTGGTGCGTGAGAAAAGCAAGCTCTATTAGAAACACCTCTGACAAGTACCCGCCTCAGCCCTTGATAAATGATGCAATTCAAGAAAGTCTCTTGATAAAAGAGGAGAAAGTGTTGCCAAAGAAGGCAACAGAGTCCTACTCTAAACCTTAGTTTTTTTTTTGGTTTGTTTTTTGTGTTTTGTCTTTAAGAAACTGTGGTATAGTAAATTACTTTGTGTGGCTTTTCTACCCATAAGTCTTTGTAAACTCCAAGGTGGGATTTGCTATGAGCAACTGAGGAGCTCCTGATTGCTGAAGGTGTCCACCTGGAGTATTTCTGTTGGGAGTGGCACAAAACAATGTTCTGGGAGGTGCCCACTCTCTCTCAGGTGCTTAGAGTTTTGATGCTATAATTGGCTAGTTTGACCACCCTGCCAGGCTCAAAAAGGAGGCCTCCTGGAGGCAGAACTCTCTCTGACTGCTGGTTGAGGAAGACGTGCTGCTGAAAGAGACACGGGCTCCTGAGACACGCATTGCTGGGAAAGAGACGCAAGAGACATGCATTGCTGAGTGAGACACCGAGGGACCAGCACTGCTGGGAAAGAGACTGTGAGAGACTCTTGGCTGAGGGACGGTGGGCTGGGAGAGAGACTGAGCGTTCTTCCTGAACTTGAGTTGTAGCCTGGTGCTTCCCTAATAAACCCTGTAATCTGTGAGTTCTGTGTGGCCACTGCAGCGAATTATCGAACCCAGGAGAGAGGTGGTGGTGCTTTGGGAGGAATGGTTGGAGAAAGGGCTGGAGGGAGGCAGCATGTTTGGCTTTACAGTAATAGGCCTTGGGTTACTGCTGGTAATCCTGTCTTCCTCTTGTGAGATTAGAGGAGGTCAGAACATGTGGCCTCTTGCCGTTTTTGCAGAAACCAATAGGACTTGTCAAGGAGCAATTGAGATGAAGAGCTGCACAAGCCTCCAGGGAGTGAGGAAGGCATTGATCTAACTCTGCTTGTTTCTTTGGCAGAAAGTGTTTATTTTGAGACTACCAAATCAAAATTTAAAAATATATATATTTATATCTATCCATCTATCTAGCTATATATATGACCATCATAAAGTTTATTATTTCCTATTCATCTATCATTTTATTCTTTGGCTTTCTTACATCATCATAATTACTTATATCCATTTCTTTTATATTAATATATAATCTTCTTAAAAATAAAAATTTAAGCAGCAGCTCCACATTGTTGAAATACTAGAGTTCATAAACAATAACAACAAACCAACAGCATAGCAACTCAAAGCAATGTTACTCTCAACTATATAACTGCAATTTGCCACAAACTGGATGTTTATATTTAGCAACTCACTTTTCAGTTGTGAACAAATACTTACTGAGCACCTACCTACTCAGTCTATGTGCCAAGCAGAATACTGGGCAATAGACATACTCAAGGAAACAAGACAGACATTGTGCCCACATCCTGACAGCTATTTTGACCCCAAACAAGCATAAAATGGCATATGTCATTAAAATTTTCTGTACTAATGAGGGCATATATTAAATAATATATTTTCCCTCTTATTTATCTATATTTTATCTTTTTAATACATTTATCTTATTTATCTACATTTATCTGTAGATGATCTCATTACAATTTACATGTAGGTATATTATCCTTTTACATGTAGGTATTTTATCTTTTTTTGGCCTTTCCGTCTGTGTAATGATAAAAGAAGGAAGAAAAACTATAATGAAATTTTGTGGCCCAATACTAATTTTCCTATTAAAAGCATCATATATTTGAAACCAAAATACTTGCTATAAAAAAAAAAAAAAGATAAACCTCACTGCTGTCCAGTCAACTCGATTCATACTGACCCCTCCTTGGGTTTCTGAGGCTGTATCTCTATGGAAGTACATTGCCCAATCTTCCTTCCAGAGTGGCTGGTGAGTTTGAACCAACATTGGTATAATCACTTAAAGTAAAATAACCACAGCTATACTGTAGATGTGTACTTGGTACGTGTATGTCTCTGTGTGCATGTGTGTGTGTGTGTGTGAGAGACAGAGAGAGTGAGAGAGAGAGAGATGCATGTACCATATTGGTCCTTTATTAGTCAACAAAGAAGCCAAGGAAAGTGATTTTCAAGAGGAAGAGATATATCTTCTACAGAAGAGAGACCTAACTTTTAGGTGCAATGCATTTCTGGGGCTGCTATCTTTAAGCCACAGCTTGACTTATATGTGTCCTCTTTTTAAATCAAATGAATGGTTAAAGGTAGCAAGAATTCTAAAGTAGGAAAGAGCAGGAACCAATTATATTACATCCCAGTTAACTATCTGTCTTAGGGGAAAGTTTAAACTTTCCAAATTAATGAACTGATTTCACTGACAATTTATTGACAGTGTCAGACTTGATGTTAAGCATATCATAAGTCTCTCATATACTCACAATATATTGAACATGAGCTCTCCAATACCCACTGGGTTTTATTAAGGAAGTAGATAATTCTATCATGAAGCTAGGTCAGATACCTCAATACATGAACTTGCTATTCTCATCTGAGAAGCAATAAACATTATATAGGAGAATAACTTTTAAGAAGAATATCTAAGAAGTCACATCTGCTGCTTTTTTCTTTCTTTCCTTCCTTGTTTTTGACTTCCACATAAAGAAAATGATTCCCAATCCTAACCCAATGGACGATCTAGAAGTTCTAAAGCTAAATGTGTTTCAAGAGACTTCAGTCCTGATAGAGCTCCAACACTTAATAGGAATACACGTGTCCATCCTGGACCTCATAGATCTACCAGGACCTCATTACAACATTGAAAATTTGGTCCAAGGTGAGATACTAAACCTCTTCTGACTCAGGTCCACAAGTGCATTTATTTTACAATGGAAGGTACCTTCTAATTTAGGTCAATGAAGTAACATTTTCTTTCTAGGCATTGCTACAACTGTGTCATCCAATCTTTGAAACTGGCCCACCACCTAGCCTGCTATTTCTAGATGCCTGCACAGTACTTAAGGCATCTGACTGATAACCAGAAGGTTGGTGGTTCAAAACTATCAGCCAATATGCAGAAAGAAGACTGGGCAATCTACTTCCATAAAGACTTACTGCCTCAGAAACCCAATGGGGTCACTATGAGTTGGAAATGACTCGATGGCAGTGGGTTGGGTTTGATTTTTTTTTTTTTTTTTGTATCTTGTCAAAATTCTGACATTTCAGATGACTTTCTGGCTTTCACTTTACAGTTATAAGCTGTTCATATTTACTCCTAATTTTCTCCTATAACCAGAGGTGGTCTGTTCAGTCCTGAAATCAGAGTCATTTCTTTTAAAATGTACTACAGAATATGAAACACTGTGGTTTAGATAACCCAGAACCACAGAACCTTACCATTGGATCAGTTAAGCTGCAAGCTACCTAGGCAATCCCTCCAGTAGCTTTTCTTGGCAACAGCTGCTTTTGCTTTCTCCTTGGTCTAACTCAGTCAGGTCTTCATCACCCATTGGAACTATATTCTAATAAGAACTCCTATTAAAAAAAGCTCATTGCCATTGAGTTGGATCCAACTCACAATGACCCCTCCTTGGGTTTCCGAGGTGATATCACTACAGAAGTAGATTGCCCAACCTTCCTTCCGAGGAGTGGCTGTGGGTTTGAACTGCCTGCATTCTGGTTAGCAGACAAGTGCTTTAGGCACTATGCCATCAGAGCTCCTAGAAACTACTATGCAGTGGCCAAAATGCCATGGGTCTGGAGAAAGGAAAACAAGAGAAGTGCTATAATTTTTGCTAGGTCTTTCACTGCAAAACGTCAAAAAATAACACAATAGATCTTAGTAAAAATGTTGGAAAGAAACTTCTTGAATCTTTCTAAGTCAAGAAGCTTATTTATTCCCAAAAAAAGCCTGCAGGTTTTGTTTTCCCCCCATCCAATTAATGCTCACTTTCATCAAAAATAAAAAGCCCTAGTGGGAACTTTGGTAGCATAGTGCCTAAGGCACTTGACTGCTAACCAGAAGGCTGGCGGTTCAAACCCAACAGCCACTCCTCAGAAGGAAGATGGGGTAATCTACTTCAGTAGTGATACTGCCTTGGAAACCCAAGGAGGGATCGCTATGAGTTGGGTCCGACTCGAGGGCACCTAACAACAGTAGTGAAGAACTGAACATGTTTGGCTGCTAACAAAAAGGCTGGTGATTGGAACCTTCTAGCCACTCAGGGAGAAAGATGAAATGTCTACTTCCTTAAATATTACAACCTCGGAAACCCTTTGGGGAAATCCTACTCTGGTTTCTACTCAGGTATTCATCAAAATAAGATATATAATTAAAAATTTCATTGGTGTTAAAAAAGTAAAATAGTCTCCTCTGTATCTCCCTTCCCTTCCACAGTCCCAGTACACAAATGCAAATGACTTTCAGTTCTTTTAAGCATTTTTCATCTGGTAATCCCCTCCACATTTCCATATCACATTCATAGACTGTTGTTGTTATTTGCTGTCGAGTTGGACCAGACTCATAGCGACCCCTCCTTGGGTTTCCGAGGCGGTATCACTACGGAAGTAGATTGCCCCATATTCCTTCCAAGGAGTGGCTGGTGGGTTTGAACCACCAGTCTGGTTAGCAGTCAAGTGCCTTGGGCATTATGCCACCAGAGCTCCCATTCATAGACTATACCCCTTAATTAATCAGTTTTAGACATTCCCTTCTAAGACTTCTTATGCAATGACAAACATTTTAGCTCTCTTTCATTCTCCTCTCTAATATTACATTACCATTGAGTTGATTCCAACTCATACTGTAGACCTGCCGAATAGGGTTTGAAAGTCTGTAAAACCTTACAGAAGCATAAAGGCTACTCCTTTGGAGTTGCTGGTGGGTTTGAATCACCAGCCTTTCAGTTAGCAGCCAAGCATTTTAACTAATGTATTACACAATTGGACCTAAATCCATATTGAGTGTTTTTGTCACTATGATTCTCTCAATGTTTTCTACTTCTGAGATCTTATTATGATTAATTTTTTCCTTTACATATTTTTCCATTGAAGGAGCTCTAGTGGGACAGTGCCTAAAGAATTTAACTGCTAACTAGAAAGTTGACGGTTCAAACCCATCAGCTGCTCTGTGGAAGGAAGATGGGGCAGAAAGTAGATTATTTTCATAAAGATTTATGCCTTGGATATCCAGTGGGGGTCACTATGAGTTGGGATCAACTGAGAGCAGTGTTTTTTTTTTTTTTTTCCAACCTGAAGTTAACTATTGTCTTATCTTTAAATTTTTATTAATTCTCTCTGAACTGTTGGCTATGTCTCCCTACACCCATTAACAGCTTTATAAAATTTTTATACAAACATTACAGTTTTCAAGCCAACTTAGTATATGAATTCCTTTGCCTTTCTATCTCCAAGACTTCCCTCTTAGAGATACCTAATCTCCTCTTTCACTCTGAATCTCTGCTCTCTAAGGCTGTCACAGACCTTTATTTTAGCCTTGGGATGTCATTTTGTTAACCTAGAATTCCTTTCTCCTTCCCACTTTGCCAGATGATTTGAGTCCTATACACTCAAACTTTGTCCTTAAATTACTTACTTCACCATTTTGATAGAGCACAACCTCCAGTAGCTTTCTAGCAAAGAAAGAATATTTGTCTGAAAATGTCCTTTTTTTCCTATCCCCATAAGTAAGAGGCTATTTCTATGGAGACAGAATTCTAGATTGAAATTTATTTTCAGTCAAAATTTTGAAAACATTATTACAATTTGTTGACATAAAGACATCTAATATAATTCTTACCCTGGAGTCATTTCATATAACCTTCCCATTCTCTCTAATGTTAGACAATTCCATGATAGTGCATATTGGTGTGAGTCTTTAGTAATTCTTTTTTTGAGGGCACTAAGTAGACTCTTTCAATAAAATGACTCACATTCTTCATTTCTGGGACACTGTCTTGTTCTATTATGTTGAACAATTTCTCACCAGAAGTCTTCTTTTCTCTGTTTCTAGAATTCCTAGTAAAGGGATTTTGGACTTTCTGGTCTGATTCTCTAATTTTGCTTCTATTTCTAATCACTTTTCTGTTTTGTTCTATATTTTGATTGTACCTTCTAAACTATTCACTATTTTTTTTTTTTAAAAATGTCTGTTAATTTTAAATATTAATTTCTCCTTCTCTCGTTAGTTTTTATAAGAGCATCTTATTCTTTCATAGATATAAAATCTTCTTTCTCTGAATATATTAATTACAGTTCCCTTGCACTTCTATTACAATAAATTCTCTCTTATTTTCTACTTTTTTATTTTTCTACATATTGACACTTTTTCTTGATGTGTATTTCAAACTTTTGTTGACTTTAAAGTTTTGATTTCATACTTTTAAGTTCCAGGGAGTTCTGTTCTTCTGACATGGATTGAAAAAAAAAAAAAAAAAATCATAGCAAATACATTAGTCCAAATACATCGTAATATTTTTTTTCTAATTTTACACAAATATTTAGAGCATTAAAAATTACATAGCCCTCACAACTACAGCATGCAAGGTGAAAATGATTCAATTTGACAGATGAGGAGAGACGAAAACCCACAGAAGGGATTTTCCAAGGGCTATATGAACTAGCAGGAGCTAAACAAAAGTCTTTTGACTTATCAGCAGTCTTACTTCTCAGAGCCTCAACCAGTTCTCTAAAGAAGGAGATCTGATGGGATAGTGCCTAAGGCATTTGACTGCGAACCAGAAGGTTAGTGGTTCAAACTCACCCACTGCTCTGTGGAAGGAAGGCTGGGCAATCTACTTCCATAAGGATTTACTGCCTTGGAAACCCAAAGGGGGTCACTATGAGTCAGAATCAACAGTGAGTTACCTTTTTTTTAAATGTGTATATCTATATATATAGATATATAATAGAGAATTCCTTTAAGAGTTCAATGTGTTGCTTTATATAAAGTACTTGGTATAATGCCTTGTATATAGCAACTGCTCCATAAATGGTAACTATTGTCATTGTTATTGATGTCTCATGTTCTTCCTATCCAAGGGTCAGAAAACTAGAACTTGTGGACCAAATCTGGCCAATCCCTGGTTAGGCTATGATCTAGTAAACTAGTAATGATTTTTATCATTTTAAATGGTTAAAAAATTGTAAAAAATAATGCGTAATGACACAGGAAAACTATATTAAATTCCAATAAAATTGTCCATAAGTAAATTCATCAGCATATTATCTATGCTGTTTTCCACTATATTGGCAGAATTGAAGAATTATAACAGAAAACTTTTGAATCACAAAGCCTAAAATATTTATTATCTTCCCTTTAGAGATAAACCTTGAAAATCTCTAAATATAAATCTAAAATTTCTGGTCAGCTTTCCAAGAGTTCGGTTTTATGCTTTATTATATATACCCATCTTACCTCTTCATTGTAAGAGACTAGGAGAGAGCATGACATACTACTAAACTCATAGCTGTCGAGCTGAACCTGACTCATAGTGACCCCTCCTTGGGTTTCCAAGGAGGTATCACTATGGAAGTAGATTGCCCAACCTTCCTTCCAAGGAGTGGCTGGTGGGTTTGAACCGTCAGCCTTCTGGTTAGCAGTCAAATGCCTTAGGCACTATGCTACCAGAGCTCCTAAAATATGACATAGAAGAGACTAAACAATTTGCTAACATCACAAAAAGTTAGGAGTGACTGTGCTACACCCTTGTGGTGTAGTAAATTACTTAGTGTGGCTTTTCTACCCATAAGTCTTTGTAAACTCCAAGGTGGGATTTGCTATGAGCAACTGAGGAGCTCCTGATTGCTGAAGTTGTCCACCTGGAGTATTTCTGTTGGGAGTGGCACAAAACAATGTTCTGGGAGGTGCCCATTCTCTCTCAAGTACTTAGAGTTCTGATGCTATGATTGGCTAGTTTGACCACCCTGCCTGGCTCAAAAGGAAGCCTCCTAGAGGCAGAACTCTCTCTGACTGCTGGCTGAGGAAGACCTGCTGCTGAAAGAGACACAGGCTCCTGAGAAACGCGTTGCTGGGAAAGAGACACAAGAGACATGCATTGCTGAGTGAGACACTGAGGGACCAGCACTGCTGGGAGAGAGACTGTGAGAGGCTGTTGGCTGAGAGATGTGGGCTGGGAGAGAGACTGAGCATTCTTCCTGAACTTGAGTTATAGCCTGGTGCTTCCCTAATAAACCCCGTAATGTGTGAGCTCTGTGTGGCCACTGCAGTGAATTATCAAACCCAGGAGAGAGAGGGGGTGGGTGCTTTGGGAGGAACGGTTGGAGAAAGGGCTGGAGGGAGGCAGCATGTCTGGCCTTGCAGGAATAGGCCTTGGGCTATTGATGGTAATTCTGTCCTCCTCTTGTGGGGTTAGAGGAGGTAAGAACATGTGGCCTCCTTGCCATTTTTGCATCCCTATATATTGTATTAATCTATTTTCAACTCCTCCTTCTTTCTGCCTGAGAAAGAGAGAGAAAGCAAAAGATTATGCCAGTTCCAGAGCTATTAATCACATGATAGCCCTGGGATTGGAAACTCTTCTCTCCTGCCGAATAACCTAGCAAAGTAATGTCAGGAAGAGAAAGAAGGTGACGCCCTGCAGGTAAATGCAGTGCCAACAGGAGTCTTTAGACCACTTTATCCTCATGTTAGCATTGCCCACTAGACAAAGAAACAAAGAATAACTCAAACACTAATAATATTAGTTGAGAGATTGCCATAAGGCTTTCTCATCTCAAATAAAGGTAAAACTAAGCTACAGTTATTGTTCCACTTTATAGCTACATACAGTCAAAAGTTCTTATCTTGGGAGTTAACTTTTGCTTAATTTTGTTTCAGAACTTAAATATAGTGTACCTTTCAAAATATAAAGGAGAAAGTGAGAGTATTTACTAATAATTGAAAATCTTTTTCCTCCTATTCAACTAGAAGCGTCATACATTGATGTATCTGATGAAAGGAAGTATTCCTCTGCTGAAAAGGCATTTTGAAGACATTTTTACACACAATGGAATACTGTGTAACATGAAAGAATAATGCAGAATTCCTGAATAACTGCATGACATGGATAAACTTGGAGGGCATTATGCTGAGTGAAATAAGTCAATCATAGAAGGACAAACATTGTATTAAGCCACCATTGTAAAAAGTCAAGGAAAGGTCTATTTATGGAAGGAAACTTTGTTGGTTACCAGGACTGGGAGAGAAAATTGTTAGATAGGTATGAGACAAGTATTGATTTGGGTGAAGGGAAAGGCAATATATAAAAAATAAGTAACCAACATGATAGCACTAAGGAAAAGGAAGACACAGAGAGGTGCACAAGAGATACAGACAACAAAGATAAACAGTTTTACATATATAATACTGCATTATCAGTAACAACAAACATTAACCTATGGACAGATACATAGGTAAACAGGCTGAACATTCAGGTATGTCTAGGCAAAAGGGAATATACCCATGACCCTATATAAGTTTGCCAGATGATATTTCTACATGTGTATCTGTATGTGCTATAAGAAGATCCATATAAATAGAACTAACAGGGGACAAAGTTATGATAACTTCTTAGCCACAGCCAACCATCCTGAGGGAACAAGTTGTTGGACATGTGTGCTTGGGATCATGGTTGCAGGGTATATCAAGTTCAATTGTTATAACAAACTACACAAAAACATTTTTCTAATCTCACTTTGGTGAGTAGCGACTGGGGTCTTAAAAGCTTTCAAGCTGCAATCTAGATGCAACAATGGGTCTTTCTTCATCCAGAGCGAAGAACAGTGAGGAAAACCAAAGGTGCCTGGCAACAATTAGTCCAAGGCACTAGTGGACCATGCAAAACTCAGCATACATGACCATGAGGCCAGAAGAACTAGGTCCCCAGCTATCACTCTCAAACACTCAAAAAAAGGATCATTACAGGATACCTTGGATAGAGTGGGAAAAAAATGTGGAGCAAAACTCAAGATCATAAAAAAAAAAAAAAGACCAGGTTTACTGGTCTGATAGAGACTGGTGAAACCCCCAACACCACAGACCCTGTTCATCCCTTATGTGAACTCATTTCCACTTACCGCTTCCAGCCAAACAATAGACAGTCATATAAGGTGAAAATTTACACCAAGTAGGTACAGTCCTTAGAAAAATCAATCCAGGGAGATCAAAAGGGCAGTATTTGCACAGGGAGATAACTCAGAGGATAGGAATGCACAGGAAAGAAGGACACAGAGAAAAGGTAACCACAAGGAGGAAGTAGGAAGAAAGGTGTTACATTATGGTGATTGCAATCAGTGTCATGAAACAATATGTGTACGAACTGCTGCATTGAAAATAAATTTGCTCTGTAAACTTTCACCCAAATCAAAATTAAAAAAAAAAAAAAAAAGGTATATTCAGTCCATAAAGAACATGGGCAAACAATAACTCAAACTGAAAAGGAACACAAAAAATAATGGCCTACTGACGTGGGGTTTTTAATATTCATTAAACATTTTTCTCAATATAGAAGATTCAGACATTGCTAAGTCAGGATATATAGACTCACAGATGGACCCACATGCATAGGCAACATACAATAAACAGAAACATACCTAGAAGTACTGACTTGCTTAGGCTGGTTTCCCATATTTGAAAAGGAATTGGCTTGTGGTTTAAAGTACTATAAAGCATTGCAAATATCTCTGTGGTATCTCTTAGAGAAAAGGGGTGAGATTTATAAATATATATATATAGGAGCTCTGGTAGCGTAGTGCCTAAAGCACTTGACTGCTAACCAGAAGGCTGGCGGTTCAAACCCACCAGCCACTCCTCAGAAGGAAGATTGGGCAATCTACTTCCGTAGTGATACTGCCTCGGAAACCCAAGGAGGGGCCGCTATGAGTCGGTCCGACTCGATGGCACATAACAACAACAACAACAAATATATTCCAAAACCAAAACCAAACTCACTGCCCTCGAGTCAATTCGACTCATAGCGACCCCTCCTTGGGTTTCCGAGGTGGTATCACTGTGGAAGTAGATTGCCTAATTTTCCTTCCCAGGAGCGGCTGGAGGGTTTGAATTGCCAGGCTTCTGGTTAGTGGTCAAATGTCTTAGGCACTATGCCACCAGAGCTCCTATACACGTGCATGTGTGTGTGTGCATGCACGTGCACACACACAAACACACACACAGAGGACTCGATGGCAATGAGGTTTTTTTTAATATATGTGTGAATGAGCACGCACACACACACACACACACACACACACATATATATATATATATATATATATATATAATCAAACTCACTGCTGTTGAGTCGATTTTGACTCATAGTGACCCCTCCTTGGGTTTCCAAGGTGGTACCTCTACAGAAGTAGATTGCCCAATCTGCCTTCCATATATATATTGTGTTATATTTTCCCCATGTTTACTATGTCTCTCTCCACTAAACATCACCTTCTACCAACAATCACATCCATTCACATACTGTTTCATGACTAACAAAAGCAGTTTTCTACACATTCTTTTTACCTAGCTCAATGTAGATTCTCAAAATAAGTTCTGAGCATTCTCAAAATGATTTGCCCTACTAATTCTGTGTGAATACATTTTAAAATATAGAATTATAAAATGTGGGATAAGTAAAACAATCAATAGCTCTAATAATATGGATAAAAGCACTAGCAGTATTAAAGAAAGCTGTATTTTGTTTCTTCAAGGGATAAAGCAACTGTGATATCTCACTTACTGTTGAGATAACATTTTTAGAAGAAACATAAATTCTCAGGACTAGTTAGGCAGAACTTCAGGTTCCAGTACAGTGTTCCTACTGTCCCCCCACTATCTCAGCAGGGTGACTCAAAAAACATTATTTTACTTCATGTGGACAGGTTTTTTAAATCAAGAGAGATAATATAGGAATTCTTTATTAATAAAGCTCTATCCTGGGAGAAAATGGCCAGTCCAATTTAGCAGGATATAGGTGATGTTATTATGCATTAGAACTAATATGTACAAATCAGAACCCTTTCTGCCTTCTCCTTTGAGCTGACTGCTCCCACCTTCTCTGGTGTTTTCTGTTCCCATTAATGTCTTTGCCATCCCCCCAATCACCCTTCTGGCCTCACAGAAAGTAGTGCAATACCTTTAATTCTATGCTCTCAATCTATCTTCCTTCCACACTTTGGTCCACCCCCACAAATTTTAGGTCAGGTCTCTTTTATCATCTCTAGCCAGGTACAGCACAATTATCTTGTCATTTATCTCCCTACTCGTTGTCCCATCTTTTAAACTATTCCCACTGCTGCTGAATTTTGGCACTTAACTCTTGCTCCAAAAGCATCAAAGGATCAGCAATGAATGTTCAAAACATCCAAACATCTTTATTCATTATTTTTGATGGTAAGTTTAACAGCCAAAATGGCTTTCTGCCTTCCTTTTTCTTTCCCTTTCCCTTTCTCTCTCTCTCTCACCTCTGTCTCCACCTCCCTCCCTTCCTCTTTCTTTCTTTCTCTCTCTCTCTTTCTGTTGTTGTTGTTGTTGTTATGTGCCGTCGAGTCAAACCCTACTCATAGCGACTCCTTGGGTTTCCCAGGCAGAATCACTACGGAAGTAGATTGCCCCATCTTCCTTCTGAGGAGTGGCTGGTGGGTTTGAACCACCAGCCTTCTGGTTAACAGTCAAGTGCCTTAGCCATATGCTACCAGAGCTCCCTCTCTTTCTGTAGTACCAGTATTGTAAATATATTATCTTATACTAGATCTCTGGGTGGAGCAAATAGTTTGCCCTCAACAACTAACCTGAAGGTTTAAATTCACCCAGTGACGCAATGGAAGAAAGGCCTGATGATGTGTGTCTGTAAAGATTGCAGCCAAGAAAACTCTATACTACTCTGTAACACATGAGGTCAACATGAATCAGAATTAGCTGACAGCAATGGGTTTGTTTCTTTTTTCTGTTTATAATCCTTGTTCCATTGCCATCGAGTCAATTTCAATTCACAGTGACCCAACAAGACAGAGTAGAACTGATTCATAGGGATTCCAAGGCTGAAATCTTTACAGAAGCATACTGCCTCTTCTTTCTTCCACAGAGTAGCTGGTGGGTTTGACCTGCCAGTCTTTTGGATAACAATCAACATTTTAACCTCTGTATCACTAAGGCTCCTGAAAATCCTTACAGTAACCCTATAAAATGGGCATCTTATCCCTATTTTATTGACAAAAAAATAAAGGCCAGAAAAGTGCAGTGACCTGCCCACTGCCCTTCATTCCTGACATAATACCCTCTATTACCCAATATTTAAAAATATTTACTAAACAAATAATTGTTTCCTCTTCTTCACCTTTATTTCTCTTTTGATAATAATCTCCTATCAGATGATATTATAACTTGCTTCCTTGTGACATTTTTCACCCTCAGATAAAATTGCCTTTGATTAGACCCTGCCCCTGCTAGGTTGAAATGTTAGAGACTCCTCATTCCCTGAGGTCAAAACACTCTTTATTCAAGACATGGATGGCACTTCACTGGACTATATGGTGATTAAAAGCCCCCATCTAAAATGTATAATTTCCAGTGAAAGAAATATTATTCATTTTAATTTTTGATTTAATTCCACTCTAGTTGCCTGCTTGAAATGGAAATCCTCAGACAAAACATATAAAACTATAATAGGTCAAGAATATCAAGGACCCTTTCCTAGTCTTCACTCAATTTGAAAAAGAAGATAATTTAGTACATTGTTAAGAAATACATTATTACCTCTAGCAAAGATGAAGCAATAATTTCCAAATGTGTCCTACCATATTTGTGAAGAAAGAGAACTGGTCTCAAGCAATATGTGGAGATATTTATATGTAGAGATATTTGATCAAGACAAATTCCACAAATGTAATTTACAGGAGTTGACACTGAACAATTACAGACAGGCGAAAATGGTTTACAACAACTACATGATTTTCTAAAAATTTATTTTCTTACTCTTTGCAAGATTATCTGTATAATATCTATAATATAGAGAATGAAATATAAATCCCATTATTTTTAATTTGAAGTAGTACATAAAGGTTTATAAAATTAGACAAGCATGTTTACTTTATCAAAGCATTTTATATTGTTTGATTTTGAATCATTAAGAAAATTTGTGTGTGATATATGAGAAATTTTTAGAGATTTATTATGGCAGAATATTGTGTTAAAACTTTGAGACACCAGAACAGAGATTTTTTTTTTTTGAATTGTGATTTGGGTGAAAATTTACAGAGTAAATTCACTTTCCATACAGGATTTCACATACATTTTGTCTCACGGTCTCGACCACAACTTACCACAATGCAACAGCTCCCCTCCCACTTCCTCCCGACAGTCACCTCTTCCCTGTGTCTATCCCTCCATGCACCCCTGCCCTTGTACATGAACAGCCCTTCTTTCTCCCATAATTATTCTCTCCAAGGAGTGTATTTACCTCAGGTAAATGTTCAACTCCTATGCCTGTCTTTTGCTTGGCTGGAAACCACAGGTGTGAATTCAGTTCCAGACCTGAAGGGTAGCTAGGGGTCATAGTCTCAGTGGTTCCATCAGGCTCTATCAGACCAGCAAAACTGGTCCTTCTCTTTTATTTTCTCCAAATGATTTTGAGTTTTGTTCCACATTGTTCTCCCTCTCTATCCAGGATCTCCTACATAGAGCCCCCTCCAAGTGGTTGACAGTGGTAGCCGGGCACCATTTAGTTCTTCTGGTCTCATAGTCCAGTAGGCTGCAGATTGCATGGTGTACCAGTCACTAAGACTAATTGTTTCCATGAATTTTTGTTTTTCTTCATTCTTCTTTGCTCTGGATGAGGAGAGACCCATTGTTGCATCTAGATGGCTGCTTGCAAGCTTTTAAGATCCCAATTGCTATTCACCAAAGTAGGAGGTAGAACAATGTTTTGTGTAGTATGCTATGCCAATTGAGCTTGATGTTCCCTGTGACTATGGTTCTGGGCCTACAGGTTCAACTACTTGGTCCCTCTGGGTAGCTGTGTGTGGCCAAGAAGTGACTACAACCTTGTCCCTTGTCAGCTCTACTCTACACCTGGGAATTCAGATCATACAAATAAACTAATAGGACCACTACAGAACAGAGATCTTATAAAACATTAAAAAAGAAACTGAGTAAAGTAATAACAGAAATGAAATTCTACTCAACAAAAATAAAGTACATCAAAGAAAGAAAACAATGACTAGAAATCAGATTAATTAACAATAAAATATTTATATGTTGTTGTTAGCTGTTCTTAGCTACTGTTGAGTCACCCCTGACTCACGGTGACCACATATATTACAAAGTAGAACTGCTCCATAGGGTTTTCTTGGCTGTAACATTAAGCTTGAAGATATTATACTACTATTCATATATAATGATTCAAATGTTTTGTTAGTTGCCATCTAACAGATGTTAGTTGACTGCAACTCATCATGAACCCATGTGTGCACAGAGTTTTGAAGGCAGTGACCCTTTGGAAGCAGATTGCCAGGACACTCTGCTACAATGCCACTGGGTGGGTTCAAACCATAAAACTTTTGGTTTACAAGTTGAGTGTGTAATGATTTCTGTCACTCAGGAGGCCTAAAGCTTAACACAGGAACCATTTATTACATTTTTCAGGAGAAGAATGTAAACTACAGGGACAATTGTAAAACACTGGAATAAGCATTATACTTTGTATATACATGTAGTAGGTTGATAGAATGACTTATATAACCCTATTACAGTTGACTTAATGGTAATCAGTGGGCATACCTCAATACTTAGGCACTTTGTCTAAATCTAAGGAATCAAATCAACTACATCTATCAAAAAAGGCAATGGAGAAGATCAATATCTTCAGCCAAAACAAGGCCAGGAGCTGACTGTGAAACAGACCATCAATTGCTCATATGCAAGTTCAGGTTGAATGAAGACAATTAAAACAAGTCCATGAGACCCAAAATATGGCCTTGATTATATCCCACCTGAATATAGAGAACATCTGAAAAAACAGCTGTGATGCATTGGATACCAATGACCAAAACTAGACAAATTGTGGGATGACATCAAGAACATCATCCATGAAGAAAGCAAAAGGTCATTAAAAAGACAAAAAAGGAAAAAAAGACCAAAATCAGAAGAGACTCTGAAACTTGCTCTTGAACAGAGAGGAGCTAAAGAAAATGGAAAAAATAGCAAGATCAAAAATCTGAATGGATGATTTAAAATACAAGCTTGAGAAAGCAAAGTCAATTATTATAATGAAATGTGCAAAGACCTGAAGACAGAAAACCAGAAAGGAAGAATATGCTTAGTGTTCTCATTAACTAGTGCTGCTCTGACAAGAATATGCCACCAATGGGATGGTCTCAACAAACAGGAGTTTATTCTTACAATTTGGAGGCTTTAAATCCAAGTTCCAAATGCCAGGCTCTAGGGGCTGGGTGGAAGCCCCTCAGCCTTGGGCTTCAGCTCTGCCTCTTGCTCCCAGCCCACTGAAGCTAGAGGCATCTCTTCACTCAGGCAGCTACTGGCTGCTGAGGTGAACAAGCCCAAGGTCAACAAATAAAATGGCACAGTCCTAATGTTACCAAACCACATGGCAGGCCATTAATTCAAGTCCATGGAAAGTCTCAAGGTCAGCAGAGCATGGCAGGCTGCTAAATAATGACATGGCTACATGCAGGATTTAAGCGTGCCATACGCTGGAGACCATTACCAAAACTGCTTCTTACATATGGGAAGCAGATTACCTACCCAAAGCAGCTACTCAGCTGCTCATAGTAGATTATACCATGGAGTTGATTATTAGTTTCATCATGGAGAATCCTACAGCCAGCTGCCCAGTCACTCAACTAGGCCCAGCCACGTTGACACACAAATTTAACCACTATACTCAGTATTTCTCAAGCTGGAAAGAGTGAAGGAAAAATTCAAGCCTCAATTTGCAATATTGAAAGATTCTATAGGCAAAATACTGAAATGATGTGGGAAGCACAAAAATAAAATGGAAGGAATACAAAGAGTCATTACATGAAAAAGAATTGGTCAATGTTCAATCATTTCAGGAGCTGGAATATGATCAAGAACCAATGGTGCTGATGGAAGAAGTTGAAGCTGCACTAAAGGAACTGGTGAAAAACAAGGCTCCAGCAATTGACAAAATATCTAATGAGATATTTCAACAAAAGGATGTCATGCTGGAGGCACTTACTTGTCTGAGCCAAGAAATGTGGATGACAGCTACCTGGCCAAATGACAGGAAGAGAACCATATTAGTATTAATTCCAAAGAAGGTTGATCCAACAGAATGTAGAAATTATCGAACAATATAATTAATATCACACTGAAGCAAAATTGTCCTGAAGATAATTCAAAAATGGTTGCAGCAGTATATTGACAGGGACCTTCCAGAAAAGCAAGCTGCATTCAGAAGAGGACATGGAATGAGGGATATCATTGCTGATGTCTTGGCTGAAAGCAAAGAACACCAGAAAGATGTTTACTTGTGTTTAATTGACTATTCAAAAGCATTCAACCGTGTGGATTTTAACAAATTATGGATAACATGGAGAATAGGAATTCCAGAGCATTTAATTGTCCTCATGAGGAACCTATACAAAGACCAGGAGGCTGTTGTTCAAACAGAATAAGGGAATATTGCATGGTTTAAAATCAGGAAGGGTGTATATCAGGGTTCTATCCTTTTACCATTCTCATTCAATCTGTATTCTGAGCAAATAATCTGAGAAACTGGACTATGTGAAGAAAAACACAGCATCAGGATTGGAGGAAGACTCATTAACAATCTGTAATATGCAGATAATACAACCACACTTGCTGAAAGTGAGGATGACTTGGAGCACTTACTGATAAAGACTAAAGATTTCTTCAGTATGGATCACACCTCAGTGAAAAGAAAACAAAAATCCTCCCAACTTAACCAATAAGCAGCATCATGATAAATGGAGAAAAGACTGAAGTTGTCAAAGATTTCATAATACTTGGATCCACATTCAGCACCAATAGAAGCAGCAAAGAAATCAGATATTGTATTGAAGTAGGCAAATCTGTTAAGGTGTCTCTTTGAAGACTAAGGTGTGCCTAACCCAAACCATGGTATTCTCAATCGCTTCATATGCATATGAAAGCTGTACAGTGAATATGATAGATTGAAGAAGAGTTGATGCTTTTGAGTTGTGGTGTTGGTAAAGAATATTGAAAATAGCATGGTGTGTTAGAAGAACAAACAAACCTGTCCTGGAGGAAGTGCAGTTGAAACGTTTTTTGGAAGTGAGAATGGCAAGACCTCGTCTGACCTACTTTGGTCATGTCAGAAGGAACCACTCCCTGGAGAAAGAGATCATGCTTGGTAAAGTGCAAGCTCAGTGAAAGAGGGGAAGGCCCTCAATGGCATGGATTGACACAGTAGCTATAATGTTGGACTCAGGTATAGCATGAATTGTGAGGATGGCACCCGACCATGCAGCCTTTCCTTCTGTTGTACACAGAGTCACAGCTGACTTGACAGCACCTGACCAAATCAAACAACAAAGCTATTTTATTATAAAATTGTATATAGAAAGAGAGATGCATAATTTAATTGTTGACATTGGGTTGTTGTTGTTGTTGACGTTGGGTAGATTAAGATAAACTTAATGGTATGGATTTCTGCAATTTTAATGTATAGTGTTAATCTTATTCTATCTGCCTATTCTAAGGAGCTCTGGTGGCATAGTGCCTAAGGCATCTGACTGCTAACCAGAAGGCTGGCAGTTCAAACTCACCAGCCACTCCTCAGAAGGAAGACTGGTCAATCTATTTCCGTAGAGATACCAACTCGGAAATCCAAGGAGGGGTTGCTATGAGTCAAATTGACTCAATGGCAGTGACTTTGTTTTTGTTTTTTTAATACAAGATATGCATGGGAAATTAGGCATTAGTGACACTAATATGGGGCATGACATGTGTAAGATCTCAAATAATTGCTGAATATGAAATGAGACAGTAAATGCCCAAACAGCTTGAGGAAGAGCACTTCCTTAACTGTTTAGAGAATATACTCAGGAGCCCCATAGAATTTAACATCATTGCAAGAATATGAAGTACTATCCTCAAAGTCCATTCAAGTTGAAAACTTATCTTACTTCTCAAGTCCAGGTAGATCCAATACACAGTCTTCTACAATCTCAGTGGATACTGTATCAGAATGAGTTTAGTGGAAGGAGGATAGTGCTGAAGTAGCTTGCACATATATGAAAGGTGAGGTTAATATGTTGACATAGCTGGTACTTTCTGAATACTTTACTGAAGGAGAAAAGCTTTAAGCACAGTGGCTGAACCTGGAAATATAACTGACAAAGGCACTGAATATAGAAACCATAAACCAAACCTACTGCCATTGTGTCAATTTAGACTCATAGCTACTTTATAGGACAGAGTAGAACTGCCCAACAGGGTTTACAGCCTTGGAAAGGGTTTCCAAGGCTGTAAACCTTTATGGAAGCAGACTGCCTCATCTTTCTTCCATGGAGAGGCTGGTGGGTTCAAACCACTAACCATTTGGTTAGCAGCCAAATGCTTTAATCCCTGTGCCATGAGAGTTCCTATTTTATATTGAGTGGGAGAGAATGCCTCTGGGTACTAATAAAATGTCAAGTTATTATAACAAATTATGCAAATGTAGGTGGCATACAAACCAGGAATGAGGAATGAACCAGAATTATACCTATTAGGTGAGGTGTAACCTTCTTAGTGAGGTGACTTAAGGATCCCTGGTGGTGTAATACTTAATCGCTTGGCTGTGCACAGAAAGTTTGGCAGTTTGACTGTACCCAGCAGCTCCATGGGCAAAAGACCTGTTGATCTACTACTGCAGGGAATACATCCAAGAAAACTCTATGGGGAAATTCTACTCTGTCACATGGAGTCACAATGGACTCAAAAGGCACCCAACAACAAGGAAAACAAACAACAATGCATGAGGTTACAATAGTCACAGTTATATAGACAAAAAGACACAAACATAACCACACACATGCAGTCAATCTCTTATGTCAATCTCTCAGCCACAATGTATAATTACACTAAAGGTGTATTACTGATCTACAATATAGATTATACCTCTCAGTTTACCTTTTCATGGTCCCTGCGTATAATAACACAGTTTATGGTTTGCACAAAGGCATCTGGTAGAAGGAGTGCAAGTGAGGGTGAAATCCATCCCTCCTTCCTTCACATCTTCAGTAGTGCCTGGCCAGTGACCCTGGAAGCAGTTGCCATAACAAGGAGAAAGGAGCATCTCTGTTTAGGTGGTCTTGCCAAAGGGCCCCTTCTGTGATTAATAAAAGGCCCCAAATATGCTAATGGTCACTTTGATCTTTTCTATGCTTTACCACGTTAAATTTAAGGAGTTCCTCCAGTGTCATATGCTAAATATGCACTTGAACCAACTTGCCCTTGATTGACCAGCTCTGTGCAGCCAGGATCCTACTGCTGAATGGTCAGACCAGATATACAGCACACTTACCATATTGTAAAAAGGGGTGATTCCCGTCTCCAAACCAAAAAAAAAAAAAAAAAAAACCCTCACTGCCTTCAAGTTGATCCTGACTCAAAGTGACCCCTCCTTGGGTTTCCAAGATGGTATCACTAATGAAGTAGGTTGCCCAATCTTCCTTCCGAGGAGTGGCTGGTGGGTTTGAACTGCCAGCCTTCTGGTTAGCAGTCAAATGCCTTAGGCACTGCGCCACCAGAACTCCCTGACCTAATATGAGTATATCATAAAAACAATTAAAAAATAATTCTAGTAAACACAAACCCAACATTATAAAAAGTGTGCTCACAGAAATATCACAAGACTTTCCACTCAGAATCTACATAAAACTAAGAATTAAGCATGCTTAATGGGATGCCTGCCCAGCGCCTCAAATTTTCTTATCCTTTCAAGTTCCTACCAGCCTCATCTATCTGGGACTCTTTTTACCATGCAAGAAATTTTTAATTTTCATAAAGATAAGCAGTTGGGCATACTTCTTGCCCTGAATGTCCTTTGGACACATATGGGTCTGGAAACATATTTCCTCTTAAAGATGATGGCAGAGAAAGGGAAAATTTTAAACCAAATGAAAAGAATTTCTCATACTAACACTTAAATCACTATAGAACGTGTATAAGGAGCTCTGGTAGCATAGTGCCTAAGGCATATGACTGATAACCAGAAGGTTGGTGGTTGAAACCCAACAGCCACTCTGAGGAAGAAAGACTCACAGTCTACTTTCTTAAAGATCTATTGCCTTGGAAACCCAACGGGGGTCGCTATGACTTGGAATCGACTGGATGACAGTGGGTTTGGTTTATAGAACATGTATAGGAATCTTTGTGGGTAAAAGGTCTGTTCTCTCCCCGTTGGTCCTTTGCCCTCACATTACTACCCCAAGTTGGAAAACTATTAATCTGCTCATGCTAAATTTCAATCAGAATATACTAAAGTACCTTGACTGCTCCGTGGCTTTTGGTAAAGTGTTATCTCTACTCAGAATGCCCTTCTCCTTCTCAACTGAAAAAATCCTGTTCATCCCTCAGAATCTTGCTTAAATATTAACTCTTCCCTGTAGCTTTATCCTGTTCTTTCCCAGCCCACCCTCAGACTTAATGGCTTTCTCATTCATGTGCATTCACATAGCATTTCATAAATATTTTAGTATACTACATATTGATTCCTAATTATTATTCTCTCAGTCACTCTTCCCATCTGGGTAGCTCCTTTCAAATAGGGTTATTATCTTTTTAAAACATAGTGTGCTGAGTAACAGACAAATATTTACTGCAATGAAGCACATGCAATGCTACAAAAATGTTGTTCTTTTATATTTACAGTTTGTTGCTGTTATTTTTCTTCAAATTGCTATTTCATATGGGTCTTCAGCTAGAGTCCCTGGGTGGTGCAAAAAAATTAACATGCTTCCCACTAAACAAACAGAGGTTTGAGTTCACTCAAAGTTGTCTCAGAAGAAAGGCATAGAGATCAACTTCCGAAAAACTGTTGCTGTTGTTGTTGTGTGCCCTCAAGTCGGACCCGACTCATAGAGACTCCCCTTGGGTTTCCGAGGCAGTATCACCATGGAAGTAGATTGCCCAACCTTCCTTTTGAGGAGTGGCTGGTGGGTGTGAACCTCCAACCTTCTGGTTAGCAGTCAAGTGCTTTAGGCACTATGCTACCAGAACTCCAAAAAAATTAACCACTGAAAAATCTATGGAGCACAGTTATTCTTGACACATGTGGGACCACCAAGTGTTGGAGTCTACTTGATAGCAACTGGTTTATGGACAGAAGAGTCAGAACATTAAATAAGGAGAATCAAGACTTGGGTTCCACCATGAAATAAACTGTGTCATTTGCTGAAAATCTAGGAACTGGCCTAGATTCCAGTTGTTCAACTTCAGTCCTGTGGACATTTCCTTGACTTCTAGCTTTTAGATTTCAATCACACTCACACTCAGATGTGATAATAAAAATGTCTGTACATACTGACAAATGTCCTCTTGACAGGATATAAATACCCCATCTCAGTTGAGAACCATTAATGTAGAACTGAGTTTTCTACCCTTTTGAGCATCAGAATTTTTTTTTTTTTTTTGTACCTTTAAGCATATCACTTATTGCACAAACAAATAACACAGATAAAATTCAGTGTTCTGCTTCTAAGGAGTTGAGAGAACATTTTTGAAAAATCCTCTAATTTCTATGATTTTTAAACTTTAAAAAAGCACAGGTGAATGTACCTAAAACATATATGAGATGCTTAATTTCCAGTTTCTCCAAGATGTTTACTATCAAACACTGGGATCTGGAAAGATTAAATTGAAAACATATATCAAAGTTTAACATCAGAAACACAATGGTAGACTGTGAAATCACAGTACTTATCTTTTATCCACAAGTGGGGATTTTTTTTTGCTACAATCAGAATAAAGTGAAGGAAGCAGTCACATGTCTAAGACATCAGTAAAATATTATTAATTTATACATATAATATTAACCAGGCAATGAACTTCTTAAAGGCAAACATAAGCAAAGTTTCAATATTTTCAAAATTTATGTTGCACTTAAGAATTATTTAATATTCATACAAAAAATATCAACTTAATGTCTACTGTGAGGCAAATGCTAGATACTAAGGATACAGTAATGAATACATATATATATATGCATATGTATTTGTATATGTGATATATATACATACCTACGGAGCTCTGGTAGCACAGTGGCTAAGATACCTGACTGCTAATCAGAAGGCTGGCGGTTCAAATCCACCAGCTACTCCTCAGAAGGAAGATGGGGCAATCTACTTCCATTGTAATACTGCCTTGGAAACCCAAGGAGGGGTCGCTATGAGTCGGGGCCGACTCGACGGCACATAACAACAAACACCATGTATATATCTGTATGCCCATACATATAAATGTCATATATGATTTCCTATAAAAAAAATATATACCAATTTTCTATGAATGATAACCTTAGTAGCAAAAGTGATGTAAAAGTTTCCACCTATGAATTTAAAAACAAGACAATAAATGCAAATGTACAATGGGATTATTACTAAGAACCCATACATATTCATTCATTCAGTAGAATTAAAAAAACTCATATCTAATATGTTAAAAGCTTTAATAATTGATTCTCTCTCTTTCACCAAAATATGAGAGATTTTAATGTTTGGTCCATGCAAAGATTCGGCTAATCCTTAAGAGTAGGTTCTAAATTAAACACTAAGCTCACATTCAATTCAATACAAATATTCAATTCAACCCCCCCCATGTATAATAACTGAAGAATTAAGAGTATGATGACACAGCAGGATTGATGGATGTACCTAATCTGTAAACAGGAGATAAAAAATTCTGAGAGCAGAATTTAAAATTTTAACAGTATAAAAGCAAGGAAAATATCAACAGTGACACCCACATTGAGTATCTCTCTGGTCTGTGCCACCAGCAGCAAATGTGTCAGTATTTAGAGGAAGGATTTCATTTTCCAAAGGTAAATAGTAAGACAAAATTCAGAGATGTTAACACATAAGAGGAAACTGAATGACCTATCTCTATAACTGATGATGAACACCTTATTCTCAATTTGAAAACAATTCATAATCAATTATAATCTTGTAAGCTACTGATAACAAGTAATAGGTTTTTGAAGCACTACATGTCTGTACTATCCACCAGATGTTTTATCCCTCGGTAGGCTACGTTTTAAAACAGACATGCAGATTAGAACTGACCCACCTGTCAAATGCAGCAGAAAATAGCTTCTTTGCTGTGTTGGTGAAAGACAAATTTTCCCCATAGAGATCTGACAACCTCTCCAGATTTCTTTTCAGTTTCTAGAATACAGATGTCTGGACACAACTGTTCTCAGACTATTTATTTACTTCTACATCATTAATGCTTGCTTCTAAATAGAATGCTTTCTCTAAAGAAAATCACAGATGTACTTGACCCACCAACCTGATGTTTGTTTTGTGTGTTTTGAGGAGTGGAAGGAAAAGAAAGCTCCATTTCTTCAGGACTCACCAGTTAACACTACAATTAGGCCCATAGTGTGGACTCAGGAGGAGAGGAAAATAAAGGTCTAAAACTTATATTGCTGATTCCTATCACCAGTTGCACCTGGTGCATAGGTAACAGCCAGTTTATAGACTGAGACAGACTAGGAAGAAGGAAGAGGCCGTCCACTTCTGAAAGAATTGGCCAGGGAAAAC
>NW_006921773.1:6785098-6829862 GCF_000298275.1 Orycteropus afer afer | reverse complement strand
ACTTGACGGCACTTAACAACAACAACATAACAACAATCACCAGTTGCAAATGGAAAACCACTTGTTTTAGATAAGTTCTCATTATAAAAGGAGCCCTGGTAGCACAACAGTTAATTGTTCAGCTGCTAATCCAAAGTCTTACCATTTGAACCCATCCAGCAGCTCCATAGGAAAAAGACCCAGTGATCTGGTTCTGTAAAGTACAGTTTAGAAAACTATGAGGCAGTTCTACTCTGTCACATGGAATCACTGTGAGTCAGAAATCAACTCCAGGGCACCTAACATCATTAGGAAAGGGGGCAATCTATGAATGTTGTGAACATGAACCCACAAAATTTGAGAAACTAAGAGACATCCAGTTATTTTATGTCAAATTGGTTCCTTAGAGACATGAAAGGAAGCAAATTAACTTAGAGCAACACTAATAACTTTTGAGGCATTTGAACCCTATAGCTGTTCCTCACTTCCTTTCAGTATAAAAATCTAAGTCCCAAACTGTGACCTACAAGGCACTTTATGATTTGACTCTGTATCACTTATCTGCCTGTCTAAGAGTAGCTTTCATCCTCTACAGCAGGAGCTGGCAAAGCTTTTTCTATAAAGGGCCAAGCAGTAGACATTTTAGGCTGTGTAGGTCATGTGTCCTTTGTCACACCTACTCAGCTCTGCTGTGTAGCACTAAAGTAACTATAGACAATATGTAAACAAATTGTCATGAATGTGTCCCCCACACCCCCCCCCAAAAAAAAAAAAAAAAAAAAACCTCAATGCCATCAAATCGATTCTGACTCATAGTGATCCTTTAGTATAGAGTAGACTTTCCCCACAGGGCTTCCAAAGCTATAATTCTTTACGGAAGCAAACTGCCTCAACTTTCTCCCATGTGGCAGCTGTTTGGTTTGAACTGACCACTTTTTGGTTAGCAGCTGAATGCTTTAACCACTGTACCACCGGAACTTCTTGATAAAAATTTATTTATGGAAAATGGCATATGTATTCCATATAATTTTTACTGTCATGAAATATAATTTGTCCTTAGATTTTTTAAAAAAATCATTCAAAAATGTGAAAGCAGTTTTAGTCCACAGGTCATGATCGCCTCTTCTCTACTTTAAAGCTCCCAGGCCCCTCAGCCCTAGTCCGTGAGTACACAGAATTAAATACTTTGAGTGTCCCATACATGCCATGTTCCTCTGGTAGCTGAGCATTTGGACTTGCTCCCCGTGTGGAACACTTTGTCCTCACTCCTCTTTAATAAACAAATTTCTGCTCATTGATTTCTGTGAGATGTCTTTGTGAGTCATTTATAACTGTGCTTGATGCCCCTTCTGTCTGCTCCACAGCACTCTCAATTTTTATCATCACAGAGCAAATGACATTGTACTGAGTCCTAGTCTCAGCACTGGCTGGGTCTATATAACTCTCTATAATTTCTCTTATACCTAGGCACTAAGTTGGTGCTCAGTAAATACTGATTGAATAAACAGCTGAAAGGAGGACCTGCAGAACATAAGAGTGACTAGTTGGGAGCTCTGGTAGCATAGTGCCCAAGGCACTTGACTGCTAACCAGAAGGCTGGTGGTTCAAATCCACCAGCCACTCTTTGGAAGGAAGATGGGGCAATCTACTTCTGTAGTGATACTGCCTTGGAAACCCAAGGAGGGGTCGCTATGAGTTGGCACATAACATAACAACAGTTGATGTAGCTGGGTTGGTAAGGTTAAACTAGCCATCAGGGTTTTGGAGGGTGCAGTGTAGTAAATTACATAGTATGGCTTTTCTAGCCATAAGTCTTTGTAAACTCCATGGTGGAATTTGCCATGAGGAACCAAGTAGCTCCTGATTGTTAAAGTAATCCACCCGGGGTGTTTCTGTTGGGAGTAGCATAGAATACTTTTCTGGGAAGTTCTTGCCCTCTCAGGTGTATAGAATTCTGATGTTAGGTTAGTCAGTTTGGCCACTCTGCCAGGCTCAAAAAGAGCCCTCATAGAGGCAGAAAGAATCTCTCACTGCTGGCTGAGAGACGCAAGAAGCACACCTTGCTGAGAGAGAGATGTGAGAGACATGCATTGCTGAGAGGGAGACGCAAGAGACATGCACTGCTGAGAGAGAGACATGAGAGACACACACTGCTGGGAAAGAGACTGTCGGCTGAGAGACGGCAGGCTGAGAGAGACTGAGCGTGTTCCTGAACTTGAATTGTAGCCTGATGCTACCGTAATAAACCTCATAATCTGTGAGTTCTGTGTGGCTATTGCAGCAAATTATTGAACCCCGCAGAGAGGTGGTGGGTGCTGCAGGAGGAATGGTTGGTGTCAGGGTTGGTGAAAGGGCTTCAGGGAGGTGGCATGTCTGGCCTTGCAGGAATAGGCCTTGGGCTACCGATGATGATTCTGTCTTCCTCTTGTGGAATTAGAGGAGGTCAGAAGATGTGGCCTCCTTGCCTCTTTGGCAGAGGGGTTTCTGCAAGGGGAAGTTTGAATGACTCAAAAGCTACTTAGATTCAGCAATACTGAACAGTGGTTAGAAGAGTAAGCCTTGACATCAAACTACCTGTTTCTGAGTCTTGGGTTCACCACCCACTAATTATATGGCTTAGAATTGGTTGCTTAACTCTCTATACCACCATTATCTCATCTAGATGACACAAATGTAATCAGTTTATAAGAACTAGATCTGTTAATATAGTGGAAAACAGTTCCTAACACACAATAAACTATTAATAAATCTCAGCTAATATTATTACTGTTATCAGCAAGAAAGGACTCTATTTTCATGGCTCTAAAAACTAAAAGTGGAAACTTACATTTTGTTTAGAATCAATAAATTGATTGACTCCCTCAAAAAAAATTGGTCTGTCAACAGAATCAATGTGACCAGCCAAATTGGAACAAAGAATAGAAAAGATTTATTCTCCAAGCTAAAGTGTATAGCTACACAAATATACAAATTTAGGTATATATTTATGTAAGGAGCTCTAGTGGCATTGTGGTTAAAGCACTGGGCTGCTAATTGAAAGGTCAACAGTCCAAACTCAACAGCTACTTCACAGGAGAAAGATGAGGCAGTTGGCTTCAGTAAAGATTCATAGCCTTGGAAAACCTATGGGGCCGTTCTACTCTATCCTATAGGGTCACTATGAGTCGGAATCAACTTAATGGCAATGGATTTTACATAGTATATGCCATCAGATTTCTCAGATGGCACCAAAATATTGATGGTGTGGCACTAATGATTTGGTCAGAGAAGCTTTACTACAGAGGTAAGAAGGGGGGCTGCCTTTCCTATATGTTGTTGTTAGGTGCTATCAAGTTGGTTCTGAGTCATAGAAAGCCCATGCACAACAGAATGAAACGCTGCCTGGCCGTGTATCACCCTCACAATTACTGCTCTTTTGAGCCCATTTTTGCAGCCACTGTGTCAATCCACTTCATTGAGGATCTTCCTCTTTTATATTGACCCTCTACTTCACCAGGCATGATGTCTGTAGTAGTTAAGGTTGTATGTCAACTTCGCAGGGCCTGGTTGAGTGGCTGGGCAGCTGAATGTAGTTATTCCCTGTTCTGGTTACCTAGTACTGCTCTAACATAAGATATCACAAATGGGATGGCTTTAACAAACAGAAGTTGATTCTCTTACAGTTTGGTGGCTTTAAGTATGAGTTCAAAGTACCAGGCTCTAGGGATTGGGTGAAAGCCTATCAACCTTGAGCTTTAGCTCTGCCTCCTGTTCCCAGCCCACTGAAGGTAGAGGCTTTTCTTCACTTAGATAGCTACTGGCTGCTGAGACTGACAAGCCCAAGGTTGTCAGTAAAAAAGGCACAGTCCGATGTTACCAAACCACACAGCAGACCATTAATTCAAGTCCATTGAAAGTCCCAAGGTGGGCAGAGCATGGCAGGCTGCTGAACAATGACATAGCTACATGCATGGTTCATGCTGGAGAGTATTCCCAAAGCTGCTGCTTATATATGGGAAGCAGACCACATCTCTAAAGCAGCTACTCAGCTGTTTGTGGTAGATCCCACTGTGGAGCTGATTGCCAGTCTCATCATGGGGAATAATTACCACCAGCTACCCAGCCACTCCTCGGAAGGAAGGTTGGGCAATCCTACTTCCGTAGTGATACTGCCTCGGAAACCCAAGGAGGGGTCGCTATGAGTCGGGGCCGACTCGACGGCACATAACAACAACAACAACAACAACCCAGCCACTCAACCAGGCCCAGCCAAGGTGACACACAACCTTAACTACCACATTCCCCAGGGTGAGAATGGTAATTAACTCCATGGTGGAATCTACTAGAATAGCTGAGTAGCTGCTTTAGGGATGTGGGCTACTTTCAGTATACAAGAAGTGACTTTGAGGAAGGTCTCCAGCTGATGGCACACTTGAATACTGCATGAAGCCGAGTCATTGTTCAGCAGCCTGCATGTCGACCTGCCTATCTTGGGACTTTTAATGGACTTGAATTAATGGCCTGCCATATGGTTTGGTAACATCAGGACTGTGCCTTTTCATTTGACCCCTTTAGGTTTGGCAGCCTCACCAGCTAGCAGCTGCCTGAGTTAATAGATGCCCCCAACTTCAGTGGGCTGAGAGCAAGAGGCAGAGCTGCAGGCCAAGGTCAAGGGGCTTTCACCCAGCCCCTAGAGCCTGGCACTTGGAACTCGAACTTCTAACCTCCGAAACTGTAAGAGAATCAATTCCTGTTTGTTAAAGCCATCCCATTTGTGGTATATTCCTGTCAGGGCAGCACTAGTTGACCAAAACAATGTCCTTCTCCAGGGACTGATCCCTCCTGGTAACATGCCTAAAGTGAGCAAGAGGAATTTGAATTCCCACTATTCTTACTTCTAAGGGGTATTCTGGCTGTATTTCTTCCAAGACAGATTTGTTTGTTTTTCTGGCAGTTCATGATATATGAAATATTCTCTATCAACACCATAACTCAAATGCCTTCCCTCTTGTTGCTAGTATTATGTGCTGTCAAGTCAGATCCGACTCACAGCGACCCTTCCTTGGGTGTATGAGGTGGTATCACTACAGAAGTGCCCAACTTTTCTTCTGAGAAGTGGCTGGTGGGTTTGGACTGCCAGCCTTCTGAGCAGTCAAGTGCCTTAGGCACTATGCACAGCCTAAATCTCCCTCTAACCACCTTTTATCCACCCATTCCTTGGGCAGTGGGAACAGATAAGATCTGTGATAAGCACAGGAGCTATATAGTTTGAAGATGTCCCTAATGATCCCATTTTACTCATTTTGTGGTATCCCAAAATCTCTACTTTTACTTTCCATTTTAAAAAGGGCATATAGTAAGGCTGTCCATAAGACCCCTCAGTTTTTGGTAAAGTCCTCCTCACTGATATTGAACAAGAAAGAATTGGAAATGGCCAATTCTATGCAATGATGAACTACTGACACCTGGCTCACACAGCAGCCCTGTTGTGCCCTACTCTTCTCCATTTTGGCCTGGGGTTGTATCTGAACAGAAAAGAACAATATCAACATCAGAAATGCCATGAAGTTAAATCCACTATTCTCTCAGGCCACAGGAGTAAAAAATGTAATTTTTATTGTTAATATTGTTAAATTATAACAGTATAATACTACCTACAAGTCTAAAATGAGTAATTATTATACAAATGCTACACACATAATCAGCTACTATGAAATTCTTAGTTATAAGAATAGTTAACTGTTAACCATTGTAAGTGGTTATAGATGGGTTACTAATCATACTTCACTAAAAATAAAAATATGTAGAAAGTTGACTCAATATGGAAATATCCCACTGCTTCATACCTTCAAAGACAATACAGTATGTTATGCATAGGAGTCTTTGTATATAGAACTTTGGCCTTGAATTAAAAAAGTAGATTTCAATATGATATTACTTACAATTATAAGCTAGCATTTATTGAGCCCCTACTATGTGACATCGTGTGTGTGTATGTGTGTGTGTATGTGTGTGTATGTGTAAATTATTCTTTAGAACAGTAAACAAAGGGGAATGTGCTTTCATTATCTTACAGATAAGGAAATAAGAACAGAGAAGTTAAGTAATTTAGCCAGTGCCATAGAGCAGGCAAATGGCCAAGCCTTACCATTGCTCATTAATGCTCATAAATCTACCAAGTTTCATTCTAAGATTTATAATTTTATTCATTATTATTTATTATTTTAATCAGAGAAACTTACAAAAATTATCTTGCTATTATGCCTTACAGGCATATTGGGAATATCACTTTTTTTTAAATTTTGTAGTTACTAGTGTATTTTCCAGAAGGCTGGCAGTTCAAACCTACCACCACTCCCCGGAAGGAAGTTTGGGCAATCTACTTCTGTAGAGATGCTGCCTCGGAAACCTTCACTATGAGTCAAGTGTGACTCAATGACAGTGAGTTGAATGAGTGAGTGAGTATATTTTCCAGGACAAATTTTATTTAAAGTACTAAAGAAAAATCACAGCCTTGCAAATAGGTGCGGAAACAGTATCAGTTTACCCAAAATTATGTTTTACTATTGAATTTAGTCACATAGGAGGATCAAATAGAATAAGATGCTTTCTACTCGCTTTTGCTCAACATCCTCAAATGTGCTCTCAGCAATTTTTTTAGGCTAGTAGAAAACCATCCACCACTGTTGTATTGCTGAGATAAATATCATTGGGGAAATCTTTTTAGTCAGGCTGATCTAAGTTCCGATCCACCAAATGCTGATGATGTTTATCAAGACCAATTGTGAAATTAATTACACTTATCTCAATACTACAGACATACCACAAATGTACACTCACATACACATGTGTGCACACATGCAATGTCCCCTTTTAGTTTCTTGCACTCTACTTCTTTTCCCTCCCTTATTCCCAAAGAATCATGAGTTCAGTGAATTTATCAAATAATTCATAGTAATATACTGGGAGATTTTTACCTCAAATACTACTCTTACAAAGACAAACAAATTTAGTTTGACACCTAGAATAGACCCCTCTCTACCAAACACATACATTGCATCTATGAATATTTTGAAATCTGATCTTACCTAATGAAGTCATTATGCCTTACAGCTCACACTCTGTGTCACTATTTTAAATTTTAACCACAAACAAAACTCCCAATGGTCACATATCAGAAATGAAGATATTCAGTTGTTTCCTCATTTTTACAATTCCTGTACCATCACTGTAAACTGTTTAAATGCAGAAATCCATAGCACCACAGGTGCTGAAGGCATGAAGTGCATCCTAAGGGAACTTAAATGATTTCAAATAGTTAAGAATTTACCCTTTAAGCAAACACATATTCTACAAGGCAACTGTGTAACTGAGAATTCCATATAATATAATAATGCTTTTTAAATGATAAGATACAAAATAGGAGCTCTGGTAGCATAGTGGCTAAGGCACTTGACTGCTAACCAGAAGGCTGGTGGTTCAAACCCACCAGCCACTCCTCGGAAGGAAGGTTGGACATTCCTACTTCTGTAGTGATACTGCCTCAGAAACCCAAGGAGGGGTCACTATGAGTCGGGGCTGACTCGATGGCAAACAACAACAACAACAACAACAAGATACAAAATATACTGATATGACAATTACATGTGCATTATTATAACTTGACAGGAACCACTGCAATCATTGTAACTTACCCTGCAAACAATCAAATCCAAAAGCAAAAACAAGCAATAGAAAAACAATGCTTTAGGAGAAGTAATATTTGATCACTAACACTACTTAGAACTCATATCATATGATAATAAACAGGCCAACTTTGAATGTTTTTATTAGTGTCCCCCTTATTTCTGTAAACTAGGGTGGAACTACTCAAATCATTCCGCTCTCAGTACAACACTGATTTTAAAGAAAATCTATTAAGTGAGGTTTGAATGAAATTCCATGTAAAAGACCTGTATAGTTTCTAAATTATAATAGCAATGCAATGTACTATTTTGTTTCCATGAGTTACTCTAGAAGAATGAAAGAACCTACTTTAGGAAGCAAAGGAATAGTTCCCTATTGACAAAGTGTCTGGCACTTGTAACAAAATGTATTTGAGAATGTGCTTATGTATGGCACTCTTGGCTTCATGTCACGAATGTGGTCCCACGCATAAAGTCAGCCCAGGAAATCTGTAATGTGATCACATTTGAATCATACACCTGGAGATTATCTGAATATTCTTTTTCACAACACATTTGACAAAGCAACTGAAGATTTAATTTGTAGTTACATATGCTTGATATGCAGGAAATTGCAAGGAACTGAAGCAATTCACTTGTATTGGTCGTATTGACAGATTGTCATAACTTCAGACAGTTTCCAGAAGAAACTCTGGGGTCTAATACTTGAGAAACAGAGATGCATAGCCACTTCTGTTGGTTATGCATGGAAGGTTAAAGTAGCAGTGACTGCCTTCAGACTGCAGCTCTATGAAATCTGAGCATCTATATTGCATAACTGTGGGTGAACTACACTCACATACAAATTAAATTACTATTTCATTGATTCTGGATTTTAAAAATTAGGATCAGATGCAACTTGCTAAATTCAATTTAAAATGTTGATGCACATATCTACACATCCCTCTGCTCTGAAAAAAGAGTAAGAATTTACTAATTGGCTTTGTGACCTTGGGCATGACAGTTCTCTCCAGCCCCAAATGTCCTCATTTATAAAATAAGGGTTTGGATTTGACCATTTCTGACCTGTAACTTTATAATTCATTGAACTATGATCCACTGATTTAGAAGAGTTAGTAATTAACATTTCTTGAGTGCCAATTTTACTACAGAGAAATAAATCTGAGCTTTCTTGAAATCTGTTCAAAGACCACATCTGTTGAAATTAGTTCAAAGATCTTATTGATTTACTAAAATTAAGGTACAGAAAAGAAGACTTCCTAAAAAAGTGATTCAAATAATGTTAGTTTGGTTTTCTGATTAATTTATACAGGTCAAAAGTTCCATATAATGGACTAACATATGTTCACGATGACAACTCTGCCTTAACCCCTAGTCCTAGGAAGTAAATTTCCATAGACTTCAAGAAAACAGAATAGAAATGAGCTGAGCAGTTGTTAAAATTCTAAATGTATTTAATGCTTTTCAAATGCAATATATATAAAAAAGGAAAGACAATGTAGAGAAAGCATTTTTTTTTTTTTTTGGCCCAAATTATCTTATAAAAGAAGAAAAGCTTGGTTTGATATGGCCCTAGAGATCTTACTAAATGATGCTGCTTTAGGCTGATATAAAATGGGTAATTTTCCTTTAACAACAACAGATGTTTGTGTTTTATTTCTTGAGCTGCCATGAATCACAGCAGAATCTGCAACAGAGTAAATGAGAATGACATTCCTTTCTTGACTCCCTGCCACTGTGAATTCACTAGTTCTTAAAAGTAAAATTTTAAGAACTCAGTTTGTTTTCAACTTTACTTTTTATTAATTTTTTTTTTTTTTTTAGTTCTTTATGTGGAGACATCATATAATTCAGAACAATGATGGATTTAAATTGACACAGCATGAAGACAATCTTCCTCTAAAGTCCTCGTTGACATCCAACAATCGATAATTCTATTATGATGCCAACAGAATCAATATACTTTAAGGTTTATAATTTGTTACTTGCCCTGACATTCTCCATTCACAAGTGAATTCATTTTCCAATGTACAAGAAAAGAAATGAGGACCTAAATGTTAGATTTTATAGAATACAAAATATAGAGATATTGAATATACTGACTGCCAGAAGAAAAAATCAAATTTGTCTTTGAAGATGTGCAGCTAGAATGCTCCTTAGAAGCAAGGATAGTGAGATTTTGTCTCCCGTAATTTGGATATGTCATCAGGAGGGACCAGTACCTGGAGAGGGACATCATGCTTGGAAAGTAACACGCAAGCACTGCCCTCGAGTCGGACCCTACTCATAGCGACTCCTCCTTGGGTTTCCGAGGCCTTATGAGTCAGATCTGACTCAAGGGCGCATAACAACAACAGTAACACTCATGATGGAAGTAGATTGCCCAACCTTCCTTCTGAGGAGTGGCTGGTGGGTTTGAACCACTAGCCTTCTGGTTAGCAGTCAAATGCCTTAGGCACTACGCCAAAAAGAGTAAAACCCTCAATGAAATGGATTGATACAGTGACTGCAACAATGGGCTCAAGCATAATGATTGTGAGGACAGTGCAGGACTGGGCAGTGATTCAATCTGTTGTACACAGTGTGATAATGAGCCAGAACTGACTAGATAGCACCTAACAACGACAGAAAATAAAATATAGAGCTAAGCTCAAATAATTGAGCAAAAAATCCAACCCACCTCCAAGAAAAAGAAAGAACAAATCAAAACAAAAACCATACTCCTTGCCCTACCCCAACTAAAAACAAACGTTTCTAAAGCATGAAGCTAGAGATATGTTTGTAATCATAAGGCTGCCCAAACAAGCTGACAAAAAATCATATGGTTGAATATTGTGTTTCATAATATATTTCCTCTTTGCTTGATAACCTAACTACTTTTTTCTTCCTGAGCTTTTTATTCAGGAACTCTGGTAGCATAGTGCCTAAGGCAGTTGACTGCTATCCAAAAGACTGGTAGTTCAAACCCACCAGCCACTCCTCAGAAGGAAGGTTGGGCAATTTACTTCTGTGGTGATACTGCCTCTTTTTATTGTTGTTGATAGGTGCCAGTGAGTTAGCTCCAACTCACAATGACCCTACATGCACAATGCCCAGTTTCAAAAACTGTTACATGTTTCCTGTCTCACAGTTGATTAGTATCTTCCTTAAAATTAAATTTTTATAGCTTACATCTCTATATTGGGATAGGCAATTTGACAGCATTATCAAAAATTAAATTTTGGTTGATATGATGATATCTAACTGGGAAGAAGAGGATTCATGCCCTGGAATCCTGTGGTTCATACAGGTATGTAAAAAATCTATATGAATAACATGGTGGCATGTTGAAAAAAAATTTCCTCAGTTATTCCTAACCCCCTAAATCAAAGCTCATACTATCAGAATATATTCATAATCACAAGAGCTCAAGTAGGTACCTTATTGTTTACTATAAACGACAACTTTCACTATTTTATGGACAACAAAAGAATCTCAGACTACTTCCATTTACCGACATTTCTTACCTTGTTCATTTGTTCTGTTATTGTGATAAGTTTGAAATCTTTATAGTTTTAATTTCAAAATATATAATTATTATTATTTTGGATTGTAAAAATTTGTTTAGATTTACCTACATATTTACTCTCTACTGTGGTCTACCTTCTTTTATTTATGTCTGTGCTTCTATTTAGGATTAATTTCCTTCTGCTTAAAGAATACTATTAAGTAGTGTGGGTCTTCTGGCAATAAGTTCTCAGTTTTTGTTAATCTAAAACTATCTTTGTTTCAACTTCATTTTTGAATAATATTTTGCTATTATAAAAATTCACCTCATATGCATGTGAAAGCTGGACATTGAATAAGGAAGACCAAAGAAGAGTTGATGCTTTTGAGTTGTAGTATTGGCAAAGAATGCTGCAAGTATCATGGACTGCCAGAAGAACGAACAAATCTGTCCTGAAAGAAGTGCAGCCAGAATATTCCTTGGAACTGAGAATGGCCAGACTTCATGTCACCTACTTAGGTCATGTTGTCAGAAGAGATCATTCCTTAGAGAAGGATATCAAGCTTGGTAAAGTGGAGGGTCAGTGAAAAAGGAAAAGACCCTCAATGAGATGGACTGGCACAGTGGCTACAATGATGGACTAGAATAAAGCAGGGTTGTGAGGAAGATGCAGGACTAGGCACAGTTTCATTCTGTTGAATATAGGGTCACTGAGTCAAGAGCCAATTCAATAGGACCTAACAACAACAACATTATAAAAATTATAGAAAAGCAATGCTTTTTTTTTTTTCTATCAGTACTTTTGATAATTACACGTCAATGAATTTGGCTTTCATTTTTCTAGTGAAAAGCCAACTGTTTCTTTTATTTTAATCCTTAAAAGGTAACATTTTTTTTCTCCCCTCTGACTCCTTTTAAATTTTTCTTTGCCTTTAGTTACTGGAAAGAGCTCTGGTAGCACAGTGCCTAAGGCATCTGACTGCTAACCAGAAGGTTGGTGGTTCAAACCCACCAGCCACTCTGTGGAAGCACAGCTGAGCGATCTATTTCCATAAAGATTTACTGCCTTGGAAACTCAATGGGCATTGCTGTGTCAGAATTGACTGGATGGCAGTGGGTTGGGTTTTTAGTTATTGGATGTTTTACTATGAAATAGATATAAGCAGTTTACTTGTGGTGCATAGTACTTCCTGAATCTGTGCCTTTATGTCTTTAATCAATTTTAGAATGTTCACAGACACTTTATATTGACTCTGTAATTTTTTAATCCTCTCTACTTCTGGAACTCCACACACATAGATGTTGGCTGTTTTATTTTATGCTCTATTGCTTATTCTCTGTTTTCCATCCTTTTTTCATTATGTTTCATTCTGTATATTAATTCTGATTCATTTTCCAATTCACCAATTCTTTCTTCAATTTTTTCTAATCTCTCTTTAAAACCCACTTTTATTTTCAATCTAGTTATTGTAATTTTCAGTTCTAGAATTTCCATTTCTTTTTTAATGGCTACATGCCTGGAATTATCTATCTTCTCATTTATCTTCTTAATTACATTAATCTACAAAATTTTAATATCCCAGTCTGATAATCCAAATACACACAAGCTCTTGTGAACTACTGTTTTATGATCTGTTTTCTTTTTCTTCCTATTCAATTCTGTATTTTGCATTTCTCAATATATTTTACCGAATGTCACCAGTCCTCGGAAGGAAGACTGGGCAATCTACTTCCGTAGAGATACTGCCTCGGAAACCCAAGGAGGGGTCACTATGAGTCAGAGTCAACTCAAAGACAGTGAGTTTGTTTTTTTTGGTTTGGTGGAGCATATATGAAGTTATGGATAAATCTTCTAAAGAGAAATTTATTTTGTTCTGTGAAGAATGTTATATCAAGAGCAGATTATTTTAACTTAGTATGGGATTCAGCTGATTTGAAACTAGATTTTAATCTTTCTGAGGTCTTGTCTCCATGGATCACCCATTCTAAAGTTCCAAAAAAAGTCTGGAGTAGATTATACATGTAGATTATATTTCTAAAAGATGGTTTAATACTCTATATCCCTTTCCCTGGGTCCTGGACAGGGATTTGTATCAGCCTTATCAATACAGTATGACAGATATTCCAGAATGCAATTTCTGAGGCTAGATCAAAAAAATGTGTTGTGTGTCTGCATTTTTTTCCTTTGGATTCTCATTCCTGTATTCTAGTTATCACAGTATGAGGAAGCCCTTATATGGAGCTTTATATAAAGCCTTAAATATTTCCAAGGTGTTATATTTTTAAGAAAATATGTGCTTAAGTCAATACACACACATACACACATGCACACATATAACAACAACAATATGTAAGATTTACAGCTTGGAAACCCAGTGGGGGTTGCTGTGAGTTGTCATCGACTCAATGGCAATGGATTTGGTTTTTGTTTCATATATGTGTGTGTGTGTGGGGGGGTACACACACACATATATGTATATACTGTAAGTGAAAGCAAGAAAAATGTGAAGGTACCACATGGACAAGACATGTCTTGGTGTTTGGGATGATGCTCATATGAGATCTCAGCTGACAGTCAGAATCAAGCCCTAGACTTGTGAGTGAAAACTCCTCCAGGTGATCCCAGCCTCCACACATCATGTCACCCCAGCTTTTGATCTTCTCAGTTGAAGTCCCAAACATCATGAAAAAGAGAGAAGCCATCCCTGCTATGATCTGACTAAATTCATTAACCACAAAATGTGAGCATAACAAAATAATATAACAATTGTTTTAGAACACTACACTTGGCAGTGTTTTGTATGCAGCAATGTTAAGTAGAACACGGACCATCCAAACTTTTCACTCCTGAACTTCAATTTATGTCCTTCTAGACCAGAAGAACTTCCTAAAGGTCTTCTTAGCCAATTTTGCAATTGGGAAATGTTTACCCTTCTGCCATTTCTCTTCTTTCCAGAATCCTGACCACTCAAAATCTTGTTCACTCAGTACTTCTCTAATACTTTCAGTAATATTTTTATTGTATTTTAATTTTTTAATTATACTCAAATGGAAGAATTAATATGAAACATGTTAGATCACCCCTTAGAATAAGTCATCAATTACCCTGGAATTTTTAATTTAAATCATTATGTATTACCAAATAAACAAGCAAAAAAAAAACAAACCTAACTCACTGCATTAGAGTCGGATCCAACTCACAGCGACCCCTACTTGGGTTTCTGAGGTGGTATCATTACAGAAGTAGATTGCCCAACCTTCCTTCTGAGAATGGCTCGTGGGTTTGAACTGCTAGCATTTTGGTTAGCAGTCAAATGCCTTAGACACAACACCACCAGAGTCCCACACATATACATATATAGTTTTCTAAAAGTTCAATTTAGTTAAGTTTTAATTGCATTGTCTGGTTTTAATACTATAGTTTCAATGCTTTTTTATTTTTATTTTATTTTATTGTGATTTGAGTATAAGTTTACAGAGCAAATTTATCTTCCATACAGCAGTTTACATACACTTTGTCTTATGACATTAACTGTAATCTCCCACAATGCAACAGCCCCCCCACCTCCTCCCCATAGTTACCACTTCCCTGTATTCTTCCCTCCCATGCCCTCCTGCCTCCTGAGCTATCTCCCTGTGCATACACAGCCCTTCTATTCTGCCATGACTGATCTCTCCAAGGAGTGTAGCTACCTAATGTAAATGTTTAGCTCATATTCCTGTCTTTTGTTTGGCTGGAAGCCACAGGAGTGGGTCAATTCCAGACTCAAAGGACAGCTAATCCCTAGTCTCAGGGATTCCACCAGGCTCTATCAGACCAGCAAACCTGGTCCCTTTTTTTTTTCTTTTATGATTTTGTGTTTTGTTCCACATTGTTCTCCCACTTTATCCAGGATCTCCTACATAGATCCTCCTCCGAGTGGTTGACAGAGGTAGCTGGGCACCATCTACTTCTTCTGGTCTCATAGTTGTATAGGCTGAGGTTCACATGGTGTATCAGTTCCTTGGACTTAATTGTCTCCATGCATCTTTGGTTGTCTTCCTTCTTCTTTGCTCTGGATGAGGAGAGACCCATCACTGCATCTATTGAATGCTAAATTTTTAAAGCCTTTCTTAATTCTTAAAACATATTACATGACTTTTGTTTTATATTAATGTCTAATAATTCCAATATCTGTAACTTTTATGGATATGACTCTGTTTTGCTTTTATGTTTGTTCTGCTAGCTTTCACTTATGGTATGTATTGATATTTTTGTGTTAAGCACATATTTCTCAAAATATACTTGTGCAAAATATTTAAGCCCTGACATAAAGCTTCTTATTTCCAGATAAGTTTCTTCCACCAATTGCTTAATTCACTGCTATCCTGTAACTAATTTAAATTCTCTTTTTGAAGTTTGACCTCATAACATGAATTTTGGCTACAAACGTGCTGAGAGCCCACTCAAATTTTCAGAAGAAATTTCCTAACCTACCCTCCCACCAATCAGTATATGCTTAAATGGATAAGATGCTGTCACTCTCTATAGATTGAGTTCATTTATAGTTTGTAGTTATCCCAGGCATCCCCACTATATGAGGTCAGCTCCCCATTCTGACCAACAACCTAGATTTTATACATTACCTACTCTGGGCTGTGCATTCCTCAAGAAACCTAAAGCAGGGCTTGGCAGATACCTTAAGGTGAAATTAAGTTTTGGCATTTATTGTTCAAGCTTACCATGTTCACTTAAATTTTACCATTTGGGGATCTAATTTCTTTTGCCAAGCGAGCAATACATTTAAATGATGCTTGTATATTTCATGCAGATTTTTTAGTATTTTTTCATAAAAAGAGTCCAGCCCAACCTGGACAGTCTTTCAGGATGGCAGCCAGAAATCTAAATTTATTTGTTATTTTTATGTGATATACCCTGTTTATATGTATTGCAGGACAAACAAAACAAATTCAAGCTAGATTCAACCCTCAGGGGTATTTGCCTGTGCCCTCTGGCTAGTGAAAATAAAAATAAAAGCTAAGAAGAAAAATAACATAGAGGTAGAACAAGTCGGCCCAAATTGTCTCTTATGGCTTTTTGCTGCTGCTCAATAATATAATGTTATTTAAAATATTTTTGCTCTTAAATTCTCTTTTATACATATATAACCAATGTGGGGATACTGTTCACCTAAGAACTTGAAAATGAGTGATACAAGATAATCTTTTCAGAGTTAAACTAAAAGTTAGGTGCAGAAAACCTTCACTGGGATCTGAAGTAAGCCAGGGGGACCACACTTTCTCACATGGGTGTTCTTACATTTTATTCACTTAACACTCTTGATTCCACAGTCACTAAGCAAACTTCTTGATTCCCACGAAAGCTATGAGCAGAGATGTGATGATCATGCTAACAACTATTTTTGCTGTAGGTTATAGTGATTTCTCTCTGTAAATCAATAAAGTAATGTCTGACTACGATTTGGCTTTCCTTACAGCTTGACTAAAGTGTGACATAAGCTGATTATGCTGGCAGGACCATTACTGCTGAAGGTAAACATTCCATTTCTCACTTCAAATGACTAGAAAGGCATTTTGGGTGTCTCCCTAGGTCATGCATGCATTTTAACTATCTCTCAGACCTCTCTCATTCTAGGCATTGACTTGTTGTTGTTGTTTGCCGTTGAGTCGGCCCGACTCATAGCGACCCCTCCTTGGGTTTCTGAGGCAGTATCACTATGGAAGTAGGATTGCCCAACCTTCCTTCCGAGGAGTGGCTGGTGGGTTTGAACCGCCAGCCTTCTGGTGAGCAGTCAAGTGCCTTAGGCACTATGCTACCAGAGCTCCCAGGCATTGACTAGGTGAGTATTTTTTCAAATTGGAACACCTATACCATCAAAAATACTCTACAGTGCCAGAGTATACAAAAAGCCTAAGAGTAAAACAGGGCATCTTCCTGAAACAATGGTTTTTTAACAGAAATATTAAATGATCAACTTTTTAAAACATTGTAACTATAACTATATTCTAGAAATGTAAAACTGATATAAAAGATTTCAAAGGAACTTTGCACTTGCTACTGACTACTTACAGCTTCATCACCAGACCTCAGGAGTACTTCAGTGGAAACATTGCTTGGATGTTGCCATAATATATGAGACAGATTCATGTCTCCCACTGTATTTGGTTTGTCTGTTTTATATGGGTGCTGTACTTTTCTTGGTTTTATTCCTCCTTCCCATTCTTCTTTATTTTTTAATAAAATTATATGGTATTTTCAGTGGATGTGTACAAAGCAAAACAGGTTCCCTCCCATTCAACAGTTTCTCCACATATAATTCAGTGATATTGGTTACATTTTTTTACATTGTATCAACATTATCATTATTTCTATTCCAGTCATTTCATACCCATTAGTCTAATGTCAGAGTCCCCCAAATTTCTCATCTATGTTTTAGAGTACTATTGACCATTTGGTCTCACATAGATGGTTCTTTAAAAGCATGGTGCTCAAGGGTGATATTCATTGTTTACAGGCTATTTAACTAAAAGGTGACTTGAGGGATAGTTTCAGTTCAAGGCTTAAAGAATATCTCAGGATAATAGTCTCAGGGATTCCTACTATCTCGGTGGGTCCAGTAAGCCTGGAACTCTTGAAAATTCAAAGTTTTTTCCACATTTTTCTCCTTTTCTATCAGGATCCATCAATAATGGTCCTGTCAGAATGTTTAGTTTTGGTAGCCAAGCACCACCTAATTCTGGTCTCCCAGTAGATGAAATTGTGGTTCATATAGACTATTAGTCCTGTGGTCAGGTTTCCTCCTGAGTCTTGTGTTTCTTCACTGAATACTGGTTTCTTTTTTCCTTCCTTTGCTCCAGACAAGGACATACCAATAGTTGATAATTGTTCATAAGCTTTGAAAACTTCAGACACTACTCACCAGACTAGGATGTAGAACATAAACTATATGAACTATATAATATGTCCAGTGATGGAGTTTTCCCATGAGACTATGATCCTAAGTCTTCAAGAAAACTGTCCCCATGAGTTGTTGGTTATGTTTAAGAAGTATCAGTTTCTGTGATCCATATGTATGTGTGAACTCAAACCAAATCCCATGGCCATCAGGTTAATTCAGACTCATAGCAACTCTACAGGGCAGAGCAGAACTGACGCATAGGATTTTCAAGGCTGTAAATCTTTAGGGAAGAAGACTGTCTCATTTTTCTCTCATGGAGTGGCTGACCTTTTGTTTAGCAGCCGAATGTTTTAACCACTGTGGCACCACAGCTCCTTTATATTAAACTAAATAAATAAATAACAGGTTTAAATATACATATATGTATATATACATATATGTACACATAAGTATATATATAAACACACACATATGTACTTTTGATATTCATTGTTCTTCACTTAGTTGGTTACGCTCTGCACACTTCTATCATATTTAGTGTTCTCTTTTCCATAACTATAAGTAAAAGATGACTACTGTCTATAGAGTAAGAAGACTACTGTCTATAGAGTATATCTCCTTCTCCACCCTCTATCCCAGGCAACCACAAATGAACATTGATCTGTATATATTTAGCTGTCCATGTCATTTTATAAAAGTGAGATCATAAAATATTTGTCCTTTTGTGATAGATTGACTTTGCACAGTATGATGTCCTCTAGGTTCATCCATGTTCCAAGATATTTGGGGAACTCATCATACTTTGTGGTTGTTCAATATTCCATTGGTATGTATGTATCACATTTTGTTTATCTAAGCATCCACTGATGAGCGTCTAGGTTGTTTACATCTTGGCTATTGTGAATAATACTGCAATGAACATAGATGCACATATGTTTGTGTCTCTTCTATTAGATCTCTAGCATATATACCCAGGACTGGAATTGCTGGATCATAAGGTAGCTCTATTTCTAAGTTTTTTGAAGAATTGCCATGATGTTTACCACAGCAGTTCTACAATTTTACAATTCTACCAGCAGTGAATGAGGGTTCCAACCTCCCCACATCCTTGCCAACATTTGTTGGTTTCTGATTTTTTTTATCACTGCCATTTTACCAGGGGTAAGATGGTATAAATCACTGTAGTTTTGATTTTCATATCTCTAATGGATAACTATGAGATCTGGTGGCATAGTGCTTAAAGCATTTGGCTGTTAAACAAAAGATTGATGGTCTGAACCCACCAGCCACTCCACGAGAGAAAGATGAGTCAGTCTTCTTCCCTAAAGGTTTACAGCCTTGGAAATCCCATGGGGAAGTCCTATTCTGTCCTACAGAGTCAGTATGAGTCCGAATTGACTTCATGGCACTGAATTTTTTGTTTGATTTAATGGCTAATGATTTATAGCATCTTTTCACATGTTTGTTGGCTGCTTGAATGTCCTCTTTGGTGAAGTGTCTGTTCATGTCCTTAGCCCATTTTTAATTTGGGTATTTGTCTTTATGTTGTTCAGGCACTGAAATTTTGTATTTATTTTGGAAATTAGACCATTTTTGGATTTGTCATTCATGAAGATATTTTTACTGGCCTATAAATTATCTTCTTACTCTTTTGATACCATCTTGATGAGCATAAGTATTTAATTTATGAGTTCCAAGTTATCTAATTATCTTCCACTGTTTGTACATTTGTAGTTTTGCTGATAACCTATCTTTACAAAAAATTAGATCCTATAGTTTTGTCCATATGTTTTCTTCATGAACATTATAGTTTTAGCTTTAATGCTTTGGTCTGTGATCCATTTAGAGTTAGTTTTTTGTCTGGTATGAAGCACAGGTCCTTCTTCATTTTTTCTGCAAGTTGTATCCAATTATGTCTTCACAATTTGTTGAAGAGACTGTTTCTTCCTCATTTGATGGACACTGCCCTCTTGTCGAAAAACAACTCTCCATAGATGGATGGTTTTATTTCTGCATTCTCAATTCTATTCCACTTGTTTTTATGTCTATCATTGATCCAGTAGCCAGCCAGTTTGATTACTGCAGCTGTGTAGTATGCCCCTATTCTTTTGATCAATCTGTTTATAATGCTGAAGGAACTCTATTTTATGGTCATTGTTCAATGATTTTATTTGTTTTTTTCTTAGGGTATAAGCAATATCTAGCCCAATTAATGAGCAATAATAAGTAGAGTAGAAACTCAATGATCTTTACATAAGTTAGGTATTTTTCAGCTAAGCTTGTAATTGTTGGTAGTTGCTGTGGAGTCAGCCCCTTAATTGTTATGACTCCATGTACAATGGATGAAAACTCTACCCAGTTCTGTGTTGTCCTCATAATTGATTATAATTTTGACCCTTGTAATCCATAGGATTTTCAGTTGCTGAATTTTTAGAAGTATATTTCCCAGTCTTTTCTTGTCCATCTTAGTCTGGAAGCTATGCTGAAACCTGTTTGATATCATAACAAACCCAGGTCTGCTATATGGAAGGTGAAAATTCTATCACCGATCCACCAATACCTCTTTGCAGCTAAACAGTCTATGGAAAAATTACACTAAGATGTACTGTAAACATTCACAGAAATATATTCTCAAAGATGTACAGGAGGTTTTCCTGTTTCCTACCTTCCTCTGTTGAGCTCCAAAAATTGGTGTGACAACTATAATTCACTCTGGGGTTGGAATAATTAATAGCATTCATCTTTCAGCTCATCTAAACCCATTAACGGTTTTCTCTTGCCCTTAGGATAAAGCCCAATCTCCTTACTATAGAGTAATAGTTCCTCATGATATGCCTCTGCCTCTAGCTCACTTCTCAGAGCCTTATTTTTTGTCATGCCTAGTTCCATAAAGTGTCCACCTGACAGACTAGACTTCTTTCAGTATTTTAAACGTTCCACCTCTAAGGTCCTTTGAATTGCATACTTCCTTTTTCCTGAGTACCCCCTTCAACTATCCTTTGGTAGTGAATTTCATTCTATAGGTGTCCAGCTACACAGGAAAGGCTCTACCATTCTGTCTTCCAAACTGTGGTTGTTGTTTTGTTGGGGTGTTGTTGAATCAGCTTCAACTCATAATGACCCCATGTACAACCAAACAAAACACTGCCAGGGCCTGCACCAGCCTCAAAATTCTTGCTACACCTGAGCCCATCATAGCAGCCACTGTGTCAATCCATCTCGTTGAGGGCCTTCCCCATTTTACTGACCCTCCACTTTACCAAGCATGGCATCCTTCTCCAGGGAAGGGTCCTTCTGACAACATGATCAGAGTAGGTGAGACAAAGTCTGGCCATTCTCACTTCCAAGGAGCATTCTGATTGCACTTCTTCAAAGACAGATTTGTTAGTTCTGGCAGTCTATGGTACTGTCAGTATTCTTCACCAACACCACAACTCAAAAGAATCAATTCTTTTTCATTCTTCTTTATTCATAGTTCTCTGGTGGTGTAGTGTCTACAGCATTTGACTGTTAACCAGAAGGTTGGAGGTCCAAACCCACCAGGCACTCCTCAGAAGGAATATTAGGCCATCTACTTCTACAGGGATACCACCTTGGAAAACCAAGGAGGGGTCGCTAGGAGTCAGAACTGACTCAAAGGTAGTGAGTTTGTTTCTTTGTTTTTATTATTCATTGTCCAGGTTTCACTTGTATATGAGGCAACTGAAAACACCATAGCTTGGGTTAGGCAACCTTAGTCTTCAAAGACACATCTTTGATCTTCAGCACTTTAAACAGGTCCTTTGCACCAGATTTCCCTGTGCAATCATCTGATATCTTGATTGCTGCTTCCATCAGTGTTGACTGTGGAACCAAGTAATATGAAATCTTTGACAACTTCAATCTTTTTCTCCATTTATCGTGATGTTGCTTATTGGTCCAGTTGTACAGATTTTCATTTTCTTTATGTTGATATGTAATAAGTACTGCAGACTGTAGTCTTTAATTTTCATCAGTAAATGCTTCAAGTCACCTTCACTTTCAGCAAGCAAAGTTGTGTCACCTGCATATGATAGGTTGTTAATGTGTCTTCCTCCAATCCTGATGCCGCATTCTTCTTCATATAGTCCAGATTCTCAGATTACTTGCTCAGCATACAGACTGAGTAAGTATGGTGAAAGAATACAGCCTTGATGCACAACCTTCCTGATTGTAAACCATGCAGTATTCCCTTGTTCCATTTGAACAGCATCCTCCTGGTCTATGTACAAATTCCACATGAGTACAATGAAATGTTCTGGAATTCTCATTCTTCCCACTGTTATCCACAATTTGTTACAATTCACACAGTAAATGCTTTTACATAGTCAATAAAATACAAGTAAACATATTTGTGTTATTCTTTGAATTCAGCCAAGACTGATGTGACACCAGCCATGATATCCATTGTTCCACATCCTCTTCTGAAACCAGCTTTCATTTCTGAAGTTCCTTTTCAACACACTGCTGCATCCATTTTTCAATTATCTTCAGCAAAATTTTACTTGCATGTGATTAATGATACTGTTCGATAATTTCCACATTCTGTTGGCTCACCTTTCTTTGGAATGGGTACAAATATGTATCTCTTCCAGTCAGTTAGCCAAGTAGCTGTTTTCCAAATTTCTTGGCATAGATGAATAAGTGCCTCCAGCATGGCATCTGTTGTTGAAACATCTCAATGGGTACTCACTCCATCAGTTCCTTGAGCCTTGTTGTTTGCCAGTTCCTTCAGTGCAGCTTTGACTTCTTTCTTCAGTACCACTGGTTTTTGATCATATGCCACTTCCTGAAATAGATGAACATCAACCAATTCATTTTGGTACAGTGACTCCACCTTCTTTTGATGTCACCTGCATCAGTCAATATTTTGCTCATAGAATCTTTTAATATTGCAACTCAAGGCTTCAATTTTTTTCTTCAGTTCTTTCAATGTGAGAAATGCCAAATTTGTTCTTCTCTTTTGTTTTTCTAACTTCATGTGTTTGCACATTTCTCTAAAACAGACTTGGAAGAAGGAAGGGGGCATCCATTTCTCAAGAGTTGTCCAGTGAAAATCTTATGAACAGCAGCCAAATACTGTCTGACTATTACTGGAAAACTTTATGAATAGCCCTGAAACATTTTCTTACATAGCTTTGAAAGATGAGCACCTCAGCTTGGAAGGCACTCAGAATATGACTGGAAAAGCTGCCTCCTCAAAGTAAAGTCGAACTTAATGACATGGATGAAATAAAGCTTTTGGGAACTCCATTTGCTGATGTAGCATGACTCAAAATGGAAAAGAACAGCTGTAAACATCCCTGAATAATTAGAACATGGCATGTACGGGGTATGAATCTAGGACAATTTTAAGTTGTAAAAAATGAAATGGAAGGCATAAAATTAATATCCTAGGCATTGTTGTTGTTGTTATTTGTTGTTATGTGCCATCGAGTCAGACCAGACTCATAGCGACCCCTCCTTGGGTTTCCAAGGTAGTATCACTATGGAAGTACATTGCCCAGTCTTCCTTCCAAGGAGTGGCTGGTGGGTTTGAACTGCCAGCCTTCTGGTTAGCAGTCAAGTGCCTTAGGCACTATGGCACTAGAGCTCCCATCCTAAGCATTAGTGAACTGAAATGGACTGGTTTTGGCCATTTCAAATCAGATAACTATATGATCTACAACAAATTGAAGAGGAATGGCATGGCATTCATTGTCACAAACTTTGGTTAGGTGAACTCCAGAAGGCAATCATCTGTGCTTGACCTCTCATAGAATTTTCAGCACTGCATTACTGTACCTACTTACTTCTCTGTACCCTCTTATGGACTCTAAGTTGCCTAATAATACTCTTTCCCATTCCTTGTATCCTTCAATTGACTAATCCCTATTGCATAGATGTTTTTGCAGAAAATGTCTAGTGCCCTTCTGTAGCATTCTTCCTTTCTTCTATGTAGCACCCAGCATTTAGCTGGGTATCTGGTTGCACAAGCACAGATTGTATTCCCCAGCTTCCTTTGTAGTTAATGTGACCACAGGATGAGAACAGAAGGCTTGTGTGCAACTTTCTTTTCATCTCTGTTAAGGACACTCGTCCTAGTGTCTTTGTCCCATCTTCTAGCTGCTTAAGAAACTATAATGACTGGACCAAAGGTTGGAAGCTACATGTTGAATTGGTAGTTTCATTCCACTAGCACTATACTCATCACTTCAGAAAGCTATTTAGAAGAGAAATAAAATTCTATTTTATATGAGTCAGTCAAGACAACCAGGACTCTGTGGTACAGTAGCTTCATCTAACTAATATGTAATGTCTATTTAGATGTCACTGTTTTCCAGGACACATATATCTATCTATTACCAGATTATGAATCCCCTAGAGTCTGATATTCAATTCATATTTGTTTAATAATATACAAACTAATAGATGCATGAATGACTTCAAGAATCTAAAATTATATACTAATCTACTTCATGGATATAATTTCTAAAATTCCAAATGAAATAGTATCATGATGAATCAGTAATATGATTAAAGAATAAATTATCAGGGACAAATATATTTAATTAAATAATGCAAGAAAGTTTAATATTACGATATAGTACCTAAGGCATCTGACTGCTAACCAGAAGGCTAGAGGTTCAAACCCACCAGCCACTCCTCAGAGGGAAGATTGGGCAATCTACTTCTGTAGTCATATCACCTCGGAAATCCAAGGAGGGGTTGCTATGAGTCATATCCAACTCGATAGCAGTGAGTTTTGGAAGCTCCAGTGGTGCAGGCACAGTGCCTAAGGCATTTGACTATAATCCAGAAGGCTGGCGGTTCAAACCCATCAGCCACTCCTCAGAAGGAAGATTTGGAAATCTACTTTCATAGAGATACTGCCTCAGAAAACCAAGGAGGGGTCACTATAAGTCATATCTGACTCACCAGCAGTGAGTTTGGTTTTTATCATTATTGCACACACCATTGCCATGGAGTCAGATCTGACCCATAGTGACCCCTCCTTGGGTTTCCGAGGCAGTATCACTACAGAAGTAGATCGTCCAACCTTCCTTCCAGGGAGTGGCTGGTGGGTTTGAACAGCCAGCCTTCTGGTTAGCAGTCAACTGCCTTAGGCACTGTTATTAAGAAGGTCAAAATATAAGAAAAGTATACTCTATGCTCTGAGCCACTACACTTCTGCCTATATAGTAGGCTATATGTTGTTGTTGTTGTTGTTGTTTGCCGTCGAGTCGGCCCCGACTCATAGCGACCCCTCCTTGGGTTTCCGAGGCAGTATCACTACGGAAGTAGATTGCCCCATCTTCCTTCCAAGGAGTGGCTGGTAGGCTATATAGTAGGAAACAATTTAGAGTACACTTTGGCTGAACAACAAAATATCATAAAGCATGAAAACAGTTCACAAAAGCATGCATGATATAGTCCTACCTTTTTTAAGAAATACATATAAGTTTACAAAAGTATTGGAAGAATTCTCATCAAAGTTATCTTGGAGGTAGGACTTTGGATTTCATTTTCTTCTTTATATGCTCTTTTTTGAAAATATGTTTTGTTCTATAAGCATATGTTATTTTTATAAAAAGAAAAAAGTGCTTTTAACACATGAAAAGCAGAATATATGACACCTGTTTCCTAGGAAAATAGATCATTAAAAAATATGGTGTACTAGGTTACTTGATAAATCTGCATGTGTTAGTAATACCTAATAGACTACAGAGCCAGCCCTAGGAAAAGTACACTGCAGAAAAGGTAAAATGGTTCAGTCACTTGGAAAATACCATACAGCCTAGCAATTACACCTGTACATGAATGTGAATGTTCATAGCAGATTTATTCATAATAGCCCGAAACTGGAAATAACCCAAATGCCATTCAGTGGGTGATAGGTTAAACAAACCATGTGTTATGAATTGAATGTTGTTTGCCAAAAAGATATTTTGAAACTTTCACCCCTGCACCAGTGAATATGACTTTGTTTGGGGAAATAAGGTTTTCCTTTGCAGATGTTACCCGCTATGTTAACAAAATCATACCAGAGTAAAGAGGGTCCTGATCCTAAATGGCTTATGTTTATAAAGGACAGATGAGGAAACAGAGTCACATATGGGGGAAGACACCATATGAGGATCCTTCTACAAGGCAAGGGACACCAAAGATAGCTGGCAGCCAACAGAAACTAGGACACAGGCATGGAACAACTCTTCTCCCAACACCCACAGAGAGAATCAACGAGTTTGATGCCATCGTTTAGACTTCAAGATGCCAGAACTACGTGAAAATAAAGTTCTGGTATTTAGAGACACCCATTGCCAGGTATTTTGTAATGGCGACCCTAGGAAACAGATACTGAGATACATCCACACATGGAATACTTCTCAACAGTAAAGAGGAGTAACTTTTTTACATGAGCAGCAACTTAGATGGATCTGATGATGAGTGAAAAAAGCCAATTTCAAAATGTTAGATACCATATGATTCTATTTTTTTATAACATTTTTTTAAAGCTACAATTACAGAGATGGAGAACAGAGTAGTAGTGGTTTCCAGGGCTTAGGAAGGATAGAAGGATGCCTAATAGACTACAGAGCCAGCCTATTAGGGATAGAAGGAGGTAGAGAGGAATGGTTATTGTTATTAAGGGCAGTATGTGGGATCTTTTGGGAATCTGCACATATGATAAAATTGCACAGAACACAAAACACATATATACTTGATTATACATAAAATTGTTGATATCTGGACATAGTGAATTGTATAAATTTTCTAGTTATGAAATTATATTATAGTTATATAAGGAGCTCCGGTTGTGTAGTGCCTAAGGCACTTGACTGCTAACCAGAAGGCTGGCAGTTCAAATCCACCAGCCACTCCTCGGAAGGAAGGTTAGGCAATCTACTTCCGTAGTGATAACTGCCTCAGAAACCCAAGGAGGGGTCGCTATGAGTCAGATCTGACTCGAGGGAAGTGGGTTTGGTTTCTGGTTTAGCATGCTATTATTGGGGAATAAGGGTTCTCAGAACTTCTCTGTACTAAGTTTTACAACAATTTGTGAATTCATAATTATTTCAAAATAAAAACTTTAAAAAATATTATCTTAGACAAAATAGCAACAATAATAACTATAATAAAACAACACTGCAATAAATAATTCCTGATCAAGGTCAAGAAATGTATCAATGACAGCATCTGAAAAATGAAGGTTTCTACTCTAACAACCCACATGGAAGTAGATGCGCTTTGCTTTAGCTGTCATTTAGAATTTAAGAGAAGACAGGGATCTAAGAACATCCTAAAAGTGAAAATTTGGAGCAAAAGGCAGAACACAATTTTCCTTTATCAAGTAATGAACTCTCTCTTCTTTCAGTCTTAATTGTTCATAAACCTGAGTGGCAAAAACTGTAAGTGGTACTTATTTGTACTTGAGGTCATAAAATATTTCAAGGATATATGCTTACACTGTATTTCACCTGAAACAATTTGTTGTTCTTGTTAGGTGCCATCAAATTCGTTCCGAATCATAGCAACCCTTTGTACAACAGAATGAAATACCACCCAGTCCTGCACCAACACTAAAATCACTGCTATGTTTGAGCCCATTGCTGCAGCCACTGTATAAATCCATCTCACTGATGGTCTTTCACTTTTACACTGACCTTCTAATTTACCAAGCATGATGTCTTCTCCAGGGATTGGTCCTTCCTGGTAACATGTCTAAAGTATCCAAGACAAAGTCTCTCCATACTTACATCTAAAGAGCACTCCAGCTGTACTTCATCCAAGGCAGATTTGTTTGTTCTTTTGGCAATGTATGGTATGTTCCATGTTCTTGGCCAACACCATAATTCATTTGCATTAATTCTTGTTCAGTCTTCCTTATTCATTGTTCAGCTTTTGCATGCATGTGAGGCAATTGAAAATACCATGGTTTGGGTCAGGTACACCTTAGTGCTCCAGGTGACATCTTTGCTTTTTAACATAATATTTTAAAAAGGTATTTTGCAGCAGATTTGTCTAATGCAATATGTCGTTTAATTCTTGGACTGCTGCTTGCATGGGTGTTGATTGTGGATCCAAGTAAAATGAAATCCTTTACAACTTTATTATTTTTTTTCTGTTTATCATAATGTTGCTTATTGGTGCAGTTTTGAGGATTTTTGTTTCCTTTATGTTGAGGTATCTACTGATATGTATGTATTCTTTGATCTTTATCAGTAAGTGATCTTCACTTACAAGTCATCTTCACTGTCAACAAGCAAAATTGTGTCATCTTCATATCACAGGTTGCTAACGAGTCTTCCTCCACAGATGCCATGACCTTTTTCATATTATCCAGCTTTTTGTATTATTTACTCAGCATACAGATTGAATAAGTATGGTAAAAGGATACAACCCTGATGCACAGCCTTTCTGATTTTCCAACCATGCAGTATTCTCTTGTTATGTCCAAATTCTACCTTTGGGTCTATATACAGACTCCACATCAGCACAATTAAGTGTTCTGGAATTCTCATTCTTCACAATGCTATCCATAATTCATTATGCTTCACATAGTCGAATGCCTTTGCACAGTCAATAAAACAGAGGTAAACATCTTTCTTGTATTCTTTCTTTTCAGCCAAGATCCATCTTCTAAATCCAGAGTTTATGAAACTTCCCTGTCAATATACTGCTGCAACCATTTCTGAATACTTTTTCTGCAAAATTTTACTTTTGTGTCATATTAATGATCTGTTTGATAATTTCTGTATTTGTCAGATCATTGTTTTTGGAATGGGCACACATATGGCTCTCTTCCAGTGTTTGGTCAGTTAGCTGTCTTCCAAATGTCTTGGTATAGATGAGTGAGGGCTTCCAGCATTGTATCTATTTGTTGAAATATGTCAGTTGGCATTACATCAGTTCCTGGATCCGTATTTTTCATCAATGCCTTCAATGTAGCTTAGACTTCTTCCTTCAATACCATCAGTTCTTAGACTAACTCCTGAAATACTTAAAACCTGCTGAAATAGTTGAACATTGATGAATTCTTTTTGGTATAGTGAGTCCGTTTATTCTTTCCATCTTATTTTGATGCTTCCCACATTGTTCAATATTTTGCCCACAGAATCCTTTATAGAATGCTAAATTATTCACTTGAATGTAACCTAATTCTGAAAACTGCATCTTTCCAAAGACACAAAAGAAAGAATAAATATACTTACAAGCCTTATCTCACTATACAGGAGACCAAGGAGACAAATATTCCCAAAAATCTCACCTTCAGGACACACCACCTCATAAAACTCCTTCCATTTAACACTGTTATACCAGTCCCTTCCCAACATTAGCATGTATTACAAGTGGTGCAAACATAGATCGATAAAGTCCAAAGGTAGAAAATTTAACTGATGCTTGCCTGTACAAGTGGTCATGAAAGGGACAAATAGGAATTTAAGTTATGTGTCTTAGAACAAAGACTCAAAGTGCTTTCTAAATTCTGAGTCTTTATCATCTATCCCCCACAAGTCATTTGTGGTTAACTGTGACTGAATGTCTCTGTGTTGTAGGTGAATTTGCCCTATCACCTGCTGGACTTGCAACCAGTGGGGAATGTCTCCTGGTTGAAAACTTTAATATTTGCCTATAGATTGGGAGTGACAAAAGTGAATAGGAAAAACTGAGAAGGTAAAGCCAATGACTTGGTTAAGTGAAGACACTGCAACGCCCACAGTCATTTGGGAGATAGATATTATAGCTAAGATGCACCAATGATCTACTCAGCATTGTAAATGAGGAAAACTTATCACATGTGCTCCACTAAATGATGACTGGAGAAGTTATTTTTAATTAAACTATGACTTCTAAGCAAATGAATCCTGTACATATTTTGGTGCTAATTTCAATCTGGTATCTCAAAATTTATTTTATCTTTGGTTCTCAAACATTGCTTGCTTTAGGGAAACTGAGGTAGTTTAAAGTATACCGTTACTGTTTCCTGCATGTTTGTGTCCTAGAATATATTTCTAAATATATGATATTCATTATTATTTTAAATTTTAAATTGACCAAACATGTAATCAAGATGTATTGATTATTGCTGATGACTGGAATGTGAAAGTTGGGAACAAAGAAGAATTTGAGAGTTGGAAACAAAGAAAATTACAATAATTGTATTAAATTATATATGATATTATATGGTTAAAATAATATACCATACATAATATATATAACTATGAATAATATGTTATATAGTGTACAATTCCCCTTCCCAGAGGAGAGAGGACCATCACAGACCTTCTGAAGAACCTACAGAGATAAATGATGCTACTTAATGAAATTAGAGTTTCTCAATGTGAAGGCACTGACCGTAAGAACCAAACACACCTGGAAGTGGCAATAGGCCCAGTCCTAGACAGGTAGAAAATGTGTGACACAGGCATCTGACTTCCAAGGAGAATGCTTAGTTTTAGAGACTGCTGATTTTCCCCAAAAACTGCATTTAATTAATGACATATTAAATCACTAAGTTGTTAAGAAGCAATGAATCTTTCAAAAAATGACCAGGTATGTTGTTGTTATTAACTGTAGTCAAGTTGGTTCTAATTCATGGCAACCTCATATATAACAGAATGAAATGTTGTCTGATCCTTCATCATCTTCACGATCACTGGTATGTTACAGTCCATTGTTGTAGTCACTATGTATTTTGAGTGCCTTCCAACCTAGAGGGCTCATTTTCTAGCATTATATTGGGCAAGATCATGTTGTGATCCATAGGAATTTCACTGGTCAATTTTCAGAAGCAGATCACCAGGCCTTTCTTTCTAGTCTGTCTTAGTCTGGAAGCTTCTCTGAAACTTGTCCAACATTGGTGGCCCTGCTGGTATATGAGAAAACAGTAACATAACTTCCAGCATCAAACATGGAAACCACTAGAGTATAACAGACAGGTGTTGGAACCTGCAGATATAGACCTAATCTAATGTTTCTATGTTCATGAATGCCATTTATACTAACTTTTAAAAAATAGTTTCTACAACTTCTGGAAACCATATCAGTAGTTATATACAAATAATGTAATATTTATGTTTTTCAAATAAGAAAAGTAGTATTTCTGTTACTAGTATACCAAAAGTTTATTTTTTTCTTTAAAGCTTAGGCATAGATCCACAAGTGCCCCTGAGTGGCACAAACCATTATATGCCCTGCTACTTGGTGTTTTAAATCCACTCTGGGACATCACATGATAATGGCCGGGCAACCTTACTTCCAAATTGTCACAGCCATTGAAAAGCCTATGAAATAATCCTAATATGAAATGCGTAGTGTCGGAAGTGATTGGACAGCAACTGTTTTAGGCACAGATCCATAGGCTGGTATGACAACTTAAACGAAAAGCAAACCAAATGCATTGCCGTCGAGTTGGATCCAACTTATAGCAAACCCTGTTTGGATTTCCGAGGTGGTATCACTACGGAAGTAGATTGCCTAGCCTTCTTTCTGAGGAGTGGCTCATAGGTTTGAACTGCCAGCCTTCTGGTTAGCAGTCAAATGCCTTAGGCAGTATGCCACCAGAGGTCCCATGACTGCTTAGGGAGATGTAAATGAAAAATCAAAATCACAAAACATATACACTTACCCAGTTTTTCTTATACAAAAAGCACACAAAATATACATGAAGTACAAACTTTATAGGCTGTGTTTCAATTAATTTAGTCTTTGATATAACCTTAAATTTTTTCAAATGTGAGTCTGTGCATACATTTCGCTCGTATACTTCATGACTTATTTTTAATTTTGTTGTTTCAATGTTTTATTTACATTGTGGGTCTTTGTGAGCATTTTTTACATTGTGAAAGCTGCAGTGCCTATTGTTCATGCTTCACATCTGAGTCTTGCCAAAATAATGGAATCAGATTTCTTCAATCCACACCAATTTAGGTTTGGATTTTTCATGAAAATTCCTAGCTATAAACATTTAGACTGAAAATTTTTAAAGAAAAATTACTTTGTGTGATGAACAAAAAGGAACTGTGAATCCAGAAAAATCCAATCCTCCAACATTTTTGCTCCTTTGAATTTACCAATTTGATGACATAAGATATAGGGAAAATGCCACTTTTAAGGAAGAAAACCCACATTGAAAATGTGATTTCTTATTGCCAAAGAACTTCTGGTATATACATATATATTTTTCTTAATGCATTTTATTGAAATATAATTTATGTACAATGAAATACATAAAACTAAAGTGACATGGGTCAATATTTTTTTTTTTTTTTTGCAATGTTCCCTCCCCTTCCATCCCATCCCTGGCAACCAACAAAAAATGTTTCTCTCCATATATAAATTGTTCCTTGAACCTCCACAACAATGATCTAATACTATATTTGTCCATCTGTGACTAACTTATTTCAGTCAACATAATGTCCTCCAAGTTCATCCATGTTATGCAGTATTTTGCTGACTCTACATTATTCTTCAGTGTTGCATAATATTCCATTGTGTGTTTGTACCATAGTTTGGTTACCCATTCTACTGTTGATGGGCATATAGGTTGTTTCCATCTTTTTGCTATTGTAATTTGTTGTTGTCATTTTGTTACACACTTTTTTGTGGTACTGATTTCTTTGTTCCATATAATTTTCTATGCTGAAGTCATTTTGTTTATGAATCATGTTATGACTTCCTTCGTTGCTATTTCTTAATATTTGCTAAATATTTGTGCTGGTCCTCTTTTTTATTTTGATGTGAAGGTTTATCATTTTTCTTTGAGATTACCCTATAATTGATAGTTTTCTTTCCAAGTTTAGAACAGTCCAGTCTATATTGTAGTTGTCTTGATTTCCCTCCCATTTAGAAGTTCTGTAACTAAGTTTTTTCCCTCTTTGGTTTGTAGTTGTCCTCATTTGTCAATTATCTCTGGTTCCCTGTTTATAGTCTTGTAGGCTTATTTACTTTGGCTAATTCCATAACTGGGTTGGCTTCTGGGTTATGTCATCTTGTGTGTTAATGGTTGGTTGTTGTTTGTTCTCCGTCCAAAGATCTCTCTTTAGCATCTCTTGTAAGAATGGTCTGGTTTTTAACAAATTCCCTTAATTTCAGCTTATCTAGAAATGTCCTAATTTCACCATCATATATGAAGGACAATTTTGCCAGGTATATAATTCTTGGTTGGAAATTTTTCTCTTTCAGGGCTTTATATATACCATTTCATTATCTTCTCACCTGCATGGTTTCTGTCAAGAAATCTGAGCTGAGTCTTATTGGTTGCCCCTTGTAGGTAACTTTTTGTTTTTCCTGTGCTGCTTGCAGAACTCTTTCTTTGTCTTTGGTTTTGGTGAGTTTGATGATGATATGTCTGGGTGATTTTCTTTTGGGGTCTATCCTGTTTGGGGTTCATCAGATTTCTTGAATGGACATATTCTCATTTTTCATCATACCAGGAAAATTCTCTTCCAACAAAACTTTGACAATTTTTTCTGTGGTTTTATTTGTATCTTCCTGTTCTGGAATTCCGATGACATGTAGGTTATTCCTTTTGATGGTATCCCACATGGACCTTAGGCTTTCTTCATTTTGTTTTGACCTTTTTTTTGACTGATCCCTTTCCAAAGAAGTATTGAGGTATTTGCCTTCAATATCACTAACTCTGTGTTCCATTGATTCAATTCTACTCCTTTGCCTGTTCAATGTGTTATGTATTTCTGAGAATTTAATATTAATCTTCTGGATTTCTGTCTGCAGATTTTGTATCATTTCTAATTTTTCATTTATTTTGTCATTTTGTTCTTGCATTGTCTTTTGAAATTTTTCTAGGGTCTTCTCTGTGTTTTCCTTGATCTGTCTCTCAATTCATTGAAGGTACCTAAACACATATATTTTTTTTTTTTTTTTTAATTTCTTATCAGAGTTCCAATGCTGCGTCTTCCTCAAGGATATGTCTTGGGTCTGTAACCTTGTCCCTTGTTTCTCCTTCTTTATCTTGCTTCTTTGTGTGGACTGTGATGCTCTGTTATCTCCAAAGCATCATGAAGTTTTGTGTTTATATTTAATTGGTGATTGTATGTTGGAGTGACTTGCCTGCAATTTTTTTTTCTGGTTTGTTTTTATTTTATCTATGTAAGCAAGGTATTGTGCTGTGCTCCTCTATACACTACTTGGCAGCACTTATGCACTCACTGCCTGTCTCTTTTCCCATTTTCAGCCTCCTGTGTGTTCCTGGCATCATTGGTAAAAGGGCCTATTCTTAGGTCCCTGGAATCAAGATGAGAATGCTGTCACTTTAAAATCTGAAATGGCCACTGCTTGTAAAAATTCAAAATGGTTATGGCCTCGGTCACTTTAAATATCCAAAATGGCCTCTGCTTGTAAATACTCAAAATGGCTGCACTCTCGGTCACTTTAAATATCCAAAATGGCCACCGCTTGTAAACAATCAAAATGGCTGCACCCTCCAGACCATCAAAAATCCACTGTTCAGGTTATCTCCCTTCTTGCTGTTTCCCTTCCTAGTCATAGGCTACCAGCACAGTCATCCTTGTAGCCCTTGGTGACCAGGGCTGATCTTTAGGTCAATTCTCAGGTCCCAACACCACTTCGAAAGCTTCAGCCTGTTGGTCCCATCAGAGTAGCTGACATCTGCAGCTCTGACCATCTCCGTACTCATTGTTCTCGTTCAGGTAGTTCCACTAGTTGGTGCCTAATCCACTTCTGAATACTTCCTTTCAAAGCTCAAGGCTCCAGGATTATCTTCTGTATCTCTGTCATTTGGTTTCTCTTTTCTTTGTTGAAGAGGGTCTGTGTAGTTTGTCTGTCTATTCCTCCATCTTACCATAAGTCCCTTCTGATACATTTCAATGATAGTTTGGAATCCACTGAGGGAAATGTAAAGAATTTTCTCTTAGTACTTCCATAGCCAATACCATCTTCAGTGTTTCAGGCATGCAGCTGGAATGAACTGCTGGACAACCACCTAGTGAACTGATTATATAGCCAAGCTGGATGAGATGCCCAAGCACATCCTTTTTCCTTGGAAGCAGTTCATTTTTCTATTTTACATTTCCATGTTACCTGTATATATTATATGTAAAATTTCCATGTTACCTGTATATATTATATATACATATATACATGTATATATTACATATACATATATACAGGTTACATGGAAATGTAAAATAGAAAAATGAACTGGTGTAGTACCTAAGGCATTTGACTGCTAAGCAGAAGGCTGGTAGTTCAAACCCACCAGCCACTCCTCAGAATGAAGACTGGGCAATATACTTCTGTAGAGATATCATCTCAGAAACCCAAGGAGGGGTCACTATGAGTCAGAACCAACTTGATAGGAGGGAGTTTGGTTATTTTTTTGTATATATTGGGCCTGCTCATTAGCATGCAACCATATCTGTATTCATGAAGTTAAGTAGAAAATGAAAGTACAGAATTGTATAATTATTGCCTAAGATATGCTTTCCTCTGAAATAATAAGAAATTTAAGGAAAAAGGATTTTGATGCATGTGTGAGGTGAGTTGTCTGAACAGACAAACTCAGTGTTTTAATTTGCTGATAATACACCACGAACATTCATGGACATTTATTGATAGGCCTTTTTTTTTTGCTTATCTCATTTAACTCACATACACCCCAACACTACCTGCACTATCATTACCAGAAAAGGGAGAGAGATTTAGAAAAGTTAAGTAATTTGTGCCGAAGGCCAAGGTTTAGAAATGGTGATGCCTGAATTTGTCAGGGTGACCCCAAAAGCTGTACATTTGATAACTATGCAGATACGAGTGTAGTCAGATGTGCCTCTAACAACAGAAAAGAAGGCTGTATAAAAGTAGGGAATTATTCACAAAGAAATGCCTCCAAGGTCTAGACCAGGAGAGAATTAATCATATCAGCTAACATATTGACAGCAAATTATTAAATGTGAAATAAATATTTTATCTGTGTTTATTTTAATGTGCTTTAGAAAAACAAAAGAAACACCTTCTCTAGCACTCAGATTCTGTTGCTCCTCTGAAGTTCTCCAGTGCGGAAGCTCCAACTCTGAAGTGACTGCAGCAGTCCTTCAGAGCAGGTAACTGTGGCCACGTGCAAGCTTTGCCTTGGCCAAAAGCCAGCTTCCCTTATTTCAGCAGCAGTAGGAGCTCTGGTAGCATAGTGCCTAATGCACTTGACTGCTAACCAGAAGGCTGATGGTTCAAACCCACCAGCCGCTCCTCGGAAGGAAGGTTGGGCATTCCTACTTCCGTAGTGATACTGCCTCGGAAACCCAAGGAGGGGTCGCTATGAGTCAGGGCCGACTCGATGGCAAATAACAAAAACAACAATAATAGTTCATATTTCTGTTAACTTTTCACATTACAGAAAACACTTTTAGAGGAAATACATCAAAAAAGACCTAGTATTAAATTTTCTGAGAACTCTTTTGAATTCAGTAACATGCATTTGATGAAATTCCCTATCACTGGCTTCCATGATACCTAATGTTATTCTTGGTGCTACAATAACTCAAAAGGGTCAGGAGATAAGGTCTTGCCTCCCAGGAGGTTAGAATTTCAGTATGGAACATTCAAGGAAAATACTTCATTTTATGTGTATATTTCGTATTTTTAGTCTTTTTCATTTTTTTTTTTTTTCTGTGAATTCTTTCCAAGGTGGCAAATAAGATGAGAAATGCAAGACCATCATCAGTAGAAGCCCCTCCCACCTTCTTCCAAAAAGGCCACTGGCAGAGTAGAAGTATCAATATTATCCTTATTCTTTTGACTGGCCACTAAACCAAAACTAACTAACAAATAGAACTGATCTTTTCACTAGAAATGAGTTAGGTAGGTCTGTAGTGCAAATACTCATGAAAGGAAAGATATTCTCAGGGAAGACAAATCTCTAAATCCTGCAGAGTTTGTTTCCTTCGTTTGCTGCTAGTTTAAAACAATCACTCAAACCACAGCCTTTTATAGTAAGACTGCCTGTGGCAATGAAGTCAGTTCAAGAATAAAATCAAAATTTCCAAAGGAGCAATATTTTAGCATTGCTTTCTCTTCTACTTTTCCCTTTCCCTGATTTGTTACAAACTTTTCCATTTTTTGAGATGAGATAAGGAGGAATCTTCAAGTTTAAACAGTTAGTGCAGAAAGAGCCTAATCTGAATGAAAAACTGTCCTGGGCATAGGTAGGGATGCCATTGAGAAATCATCTACCTCCCTCTGTGTTCTGAAAGGGTGAAAGGAGAGGACAGAAGAGAAGCTCTCTTCACACTGTATCACTTGACAGCAAGCTCACTCAGAATGAGAAGACATTAAGCACTCCACTTTCCCCACCCTTTTTCCCTCCACCATTCTTTCTCTCTCTCACACCCTCAAAGGGGAGGTTTTGCAGGTTTACAGTGAAGTGAGAGGAAGAGCCTATAGGAAATTAAAAGTGTTTAAACATAGAAAATTAGAAACAAAGCTGTATTCACCCTAACTCAGCTGGGTAGTATCAGCTGCCTCAGATCAGGGACAAAGCCTACCAGGAGGTACAATGCAAGGCAGGCATGCCATGGGCCAAAGAGATGGAGAAGGGCTTCAGTCAGTGGTGGTTGCAGCTACAAGCTGAGTGGAAGGAAGATGGGGTAAGGGGACAGGCAGAGGGCCCAGAGCAGGAAATTTTAATGACTGTCAAAATAAATGTGAATGGATCTGCCAGAAGAAGGGAAGGACTAGGGGACATGTATAAGGGTGGAGTGAGGAGCAAGGAGGTTTGCCAACTAGTCCACTTTGTTGTTTTTAGGTGCAATGAATTGGCTCTGACTTATACCGACCCTATGTACAATGGAGCAAAACACTGCCAGGTCCTGTCCATCCTCACAAATTATAACCCACACCTAAGTTCCATCTCCCAATGGTAATGGCCTAGGGAATGAGTGCTGAACAGCCAAAAAAAAAAAAAAAAATCATTATTTTCATTCAATATGTTATTTTCTAGGTGCAAATCCAATCATTTAAAGAAAGTTAAACTAGATTTTAAATACAGTAGTGAAACTCACTGTTTAATTTAAATTATAATGAAAGCTCTGGGAAGCAAAAAGAAAAACTCTTATATAATGCTAGTGATTATTTCCTAAATTATCTATTTGTTAGTATGGATTTCTGTGTCTTAATTTTGTGCAAAGTAGGGCACACAGGTATAGGTTATTATACATAGGCAAACAGACACAAGTCAACCACAAAAACGAAATCTGAATATTAGGTAAAGAAGCTAGAAAAGGGAATGTGGCAGAAGCAGCCCCCTACAGAACATTTTAATGTAAGTTTTAATGAGCTGTAATGTGATTTTTGAGTCTTTGTGTGGACAAATGATTAAGCACTCAGCCATTAACTGAAAGACTAAAAGTTCAAACCCACCTGGAGTACCTCAGAAGGTAGAGCTGGCAATCTGCTTCTGAAAGATCACACATTTGAAAACCCCATGGAGCAGTTCTACTCTGCACACCTGGAATCCTCATGAGTTGGAAGCCACTCAAAGGCAAATAGCAACAACAAAGTTGTAATGCATATGTTGCATTTAAGAGGCAGGTTTTTGTATTTACAGTGGAGGAGAGAGGCAACTAGGTATTTTCAAGAAGACTTTGAAGCTTAAGAAAAATAAATTTTCTCTGAATCTAATGTGGAAGATGCTACCCAACAGGACACCAAAACCTCTGAGCCTATGATACTGCTCAGGAAGCAGAGCCTGACTACTCCTTAAGATGGGCTCAGTGAGACAGGGAGGAAACTGAAGCTGGAGTAAAGTAATAACTGGAAACACAAGGGCTCTGGAACTCCAGCAGGTCCACATACTATCACTGAAGCCATGGCAAGAAAAACTGTAGGGATAGAGACCTACTACCTCTAAGTGTAATGATGCTTGAAATTGGAACATTAAAATTAGGAACTGATCAGCTGGAGAATTGTGATCTCCTAAATGGACTGCTCACCAGAAGGCTGGCAGTTCAAACCCACCAGCCACTCCTTGGAAGGAAGATGGGGCAATCCACTTCCGTAGTGATACTGCCTCAGAAACCCAAGGAGGGGTCGCTATGAGTCAGGTAAGACTCGATGGCACATAACAACAAAAACAACAACCACCTGATGCAAGGGAGAGCTTTGGGCACAAACTAGTGGGTCTTGGAAAAATGGTCTGCCTTCTACAGCATAGATTTCCCAGATGCCCAAGAACATTCACCACAGCAGCAGACAACAACAGAGTATCATTTATTGTGAATTTAGTATGAGCCAATTACTATATAAGATTATTATTATTTCGTCAATTTTTCAAAGAGCTGCAAAAATATCTTAAAGATCTTTCCTGAGAACAAGATACTCATTCCATGCATGGCCAAACAGTGTGGCTACTCAATGGCACTTGGTCATTTTCCAAGGTATTCATGACTTTTTAATTCTCCATTTCTTTCCTGCAAACATGTTTTAAATATATTTTTTCTGCATTATTGTTATTCTTACCCCCTCTCTTTACTCCATTCCTGAAAGTGTTCTTGCAGTGCCAGAATAATCATATGACAAAGGTATTTGGAAAGAAAGCCAATATGTGGTAGAAGGTTAGGCTAATTGATTTCCAAAGTTGTTCTAAGTGTAATGATTTTATCATGAAAGTTAGAATAAATCTTAAGAGTTTTGGTACTTTCTGGTTTAGACTATAAGACTCTGAGTTGTTAAGTGATTTTCCCAAAGGTCACATGGTTTGTTAGTGATATAGCACAACTGTGTGTATTTGTGTGTGTGTGTGTGTGTTGTTTATTACCACTTTTTCTTTTATCTTTTGCCTCTTTCCCATTAAGAACATCTAGACTATTCTGGATTTATTATTTATAATTAAGAGATCACTTTAGCAGAAAACAAGAGGGAAAAGCACCTCAGGAAGAACCCAGCCAATAGACTTGCTAGAATATCTGATGAAGAAGATAGAGGCCACCCATGCCAAGTCTAACCATCCTCCAGACGATTCCACAGTCTGACGGAAGGCAGGCAGTGTGAAGGGAAACCAATGGATATGTAGATTGTTACAGGTCCCTGAGAAAAGGGCTTCTGGACCCTACTCCTGAGATATGACCTGAGTACAGTGACAATATTATTCATTGTCCAAAGGTCCACTATCAATAATTACACCAGGAAAATAGGTATAAATTCCTGGGCAAATTAAATACAAGGTAACCTAGTGTCAGAGGATGCGAGAGCAATAGAAGTTCCAGAAAAGGTGGAAGGAACCTATACTAACTTTCTTGAGGAAAGCCCTAGGGAGAGAGCAAGATTTCAAGAAGAAATGAGTGTGCTTTTCAGAGGTTCTCACATCTCAGAATGAATCCTTTCCACACCACAGAGGCCTTGAGCATTTTTATTTTATTTTCATAGTTTAGGCTATCCTCAAATATTTGCTGATTCTTGATTTTGTGCTGAACTTCATAGTTGAAATCTCCCTTTGGACTCTGTTGTATCTCTTCCATCAACCTGTGGAGCAGAGACCTTAACTAGTACTCAGTACAGAGTATTCATTCAGTGACAATCATGAAATGTCACTGCTGATGGGAACTTCTAGAGCTGGGAACGGATAATCAAAAGGGTGTGTCCAGCCATCCTGGATACTAGACTAAAGTTCTCTCCAAATTATTTTTAAGCAATGAATATTTCTTCTGGATACTAACCTTACTAACCTGGCTACTTTAAATCAATCAATCTCCCACACTTGATGCTCACAACTAGAGACAAACCAGTTAGTATGCCTGGCCCAAGAGTTATGTGAGATCTGTAATGTGTACTGATTGCCTGCTCCCATTAATTAGCCCCTTGGTCCCAGCGGCCTATATTCCAAGTTTTGCCTACTTCTGGACATGAAGTTATTGATGTACCCACAATTCCCACCAACATGTATTCACAGAGGTCCTGACCTCCTATTTCTCCCTTCAATATAGTAATATTGCGGTGTAGTAAATTACTTAGTGTGGCTTTTCTACCCATAAGTCTTTGTACACTCCAACGTGGGATTATCTATGAGCAACCGAGGAGCTCCTGATTGCTGAAGTGGTCCACCTGGAGTATTTCTGTTGGGAGTGGCACAAAACAATGTTCTGGGAGGTGCCCACTCTCTCTCAGGTGCTTAGACTTCTGATGCTATGATTGGCTAGTTTGACCACCCTGCCGGGCTCAAAAGCAGGCCTCCTAGAGGCAGAACTCTCTCTGACTGCTGGTTGAGGAAGACATGCTGCTGAAAGAAACACATGCTCCAGAAAGAGACACATGCTGCTGGGAAAGAGATGCAAGAGACACGCATCACTGAGTGAGACACCGAGGGACTAGCACTGCTGGGAAAGAGACTGTGAGAGACTGTTGGCTGAGGGATGGTGGGCTGGGAGAGAGACTGAGCATTTTTTTTCCTGAACCTGAATTGTAGCCTGTGGTGCTTCCCTAATAAACCCCATAATCTGTGAGCTCTGTGTGGCCACTGCAGCGCATTACCGAACCCAGGAGAGAGGTAGTGGGTGCTTTGGGAGGAACGTTGGTGAAAGGGCTGGAGGGAGGCAGCATGTTTGGCCTTGCAGTAATAGGCCTTGGGTTACTGCTGGTAATCCTGTCTTCTTCTTGTGGGATCAGAGGAGGTCAGAACATGTGGTGTCCTTGTCGTTTTTGCAAATATCTTTTCAGATTTTTCATAGTTCTTGGTCCACAAAAATTTCCAAACATGCAATGCCTTTAACACAGCTATTTAGTTATCTTATTAATTAACTAATTAAAAATGTCTTTTCTATCATTTCCAAGATTTTGATGTAGGAGAGGAAGGCTGGACTGTGTGCTCAGTCTACCACCATGAAAAAATGTCAAAGGACCAACTCAACAGGGACCAGTATGTAGTATGCAATGGGGGCTAGCTGCATCAACAGGCATCTCTCAGGATTTTCTTATATAGAGATGAATGTGTGAAAAGGAACCTATCGTGGTACCATCTAAACCCATAAGAGCTTAGATATTGCTCCAGGGGAACCTACAGGAACCTAGAATTGAGTGATAATAAATTTCTTTCTTCCTAATGGAATAAAAGGCAAAATAGAAGAAAAATAAAGGAAGTTATGTTTCTTATATTCTCACAGCGGTAACAAAATCAGAAATATTCATTCATTAATTCTGAAAATGTTTTTGAGTAACTACTATGTGCCAAAAGCTGTGGGAAGCTCTGAAAATAACATGATGAAATAGGCACATGTCCAATCTTCTGACTTCCATCCATTTTTTAAAAAAATAAATCCCAAGAAGTATCTTGCCTTCCATAATGCAATTGCATATTTTGATAAAGAAGAAATATTCATTGCTCAAAAATAATTTGGAGAGAAATTTGGTCTAGTTAAATTTGTATTTTATGGTTATGTTTCAGCAATAAATTAGAGTTAGGTATATGTCCAGATTAAATACCTTATTTCAACCTTACTTAGAAGCTTTCTCTACCCTCTTGAGCTAACTACTAAGTTAATTAATATTCTATGAAGACATTTTCATTATTTACAACCATAAAATTAGGTGATAATGGCTTTTAAAAATTTGAATCAATGCCAATTATACACTACTAGTTTTCTCTACTATAACAGTGGTTTCTATTAAAACATTAGGCCATAACAACAACAACAACAAATGTTTAGAAATAGGCCCCATTTGGGTATTTAAATTGATGACATTTATTCCTTTCCCATATTTTAATTCACAGAATGTTGTTGCTGTTAGGCGGTATTGAGTTGGCTCATACTCACAGCAACCCCATGTACAACAGAATGTAACATTGCCTAGTCCTGAACCTTCTCACAATCTTTGCTATGCTTGAATGCATCGTTCAGCCACTGTGTCAATCCATCTTCTTAAGGGTCTTGCCCTTTTTCACTACTGTCAATTTTGCCAAATATGATACCCTTCTCCAAAGAATCATCATCCTGAAAACCTGACCAAAGTAAGTGAGATCAAGTCTGGCCATTCTCACTTCTAAGGAGCATTCCAGCTCCACTTCTTCCTGGACAGATCTGTTCATTCTTCAGATACTCCATGGTATTTTTAGTATTCTTGGCCAACACCACAATCCAAAGGCATAAATTCTTCTTTGGTCTTTCTTACTCATTGTCCAGTTTTCACATGTATATGAGGCGACTGAAAAAACCATGGCTTGGGTTAGGCTCACCTTAGTCTTGAAAGTGACATCTTTGCTCTTTAGCACTTTGAAGAGGTCCTTTGCAGCAGGTTTTACCAGTGTAATGTGTCATCTGATTTCCTGACTGCTGCATCCACGGGTGTTGGTTGTGGATCCAAGTAAAATGAAAGCTTTGACAACTTCACAGAATATGTGTTCATTATTTCAGCTAATCCAAGAAATATACAAATGAAAACAATGCACTGACAATGTCCCTAAACCAAAACTAAACCCACTGCTATGGAGTTGATTCTGACTCATAGCGACCCCCACTGGGTTTCCAAGGCTGCAAATCTTTATGAAAGTTGATTTCCTCATCTTCAAATACTATCCCATACAAGATAAATGAGAAAGCCAATGTAAGTATATTCTGTTCACAAGTAGAATTATCCAAAATAACATCAAAAGGCACATGATAAATATTCCTTTGGTTAATTCTAAGAGAAATTTAAACTTGATTAACATTAAAATATAGAAACATTGTAAAACAAATTTGCGAAATCAAGTACTATTAGATATTTCTGATTATTTCTAGAATTTCAGTTGTAGTAACCAATAATAAAAAATGCTGATAGAAAACATCTTAACGTATTTAGATATTTTGGTGGTGTTGACCACTTTCAATTCTTCTCTCGTTAGCCATTTCCCTTATAAACCTTTCATCTGCCTCCTGAAAAGTAAATAGAAGGTCATGGTAAGATTAGAAACAGGTACAATAATAGGCTAGTGTCTTAGTTATCTAGTGCTATTATAACAGAAATACCATAAGTGGATGGTTTTAACAAACAGAAATTTATTCTTTCATAGTTTGTTGTTGTTGTTGTTGTTGTTATGCACTGTCGAGTTGGCTCTGACTCATAGAGACCCTATGTACAAACAGAATGAAACACTACCCGGTCCTGCCAGCCTCACAATTCTTGCTATACTTTAGCCCATTGTTGCACCTACTATGTCAATGCATCTCATTGAGGTCCTGCCCCTTTTTTGTTGACCTGCCACTTTACCATGTAAGATATCCTTATCCAGGGAATGGTCCCTTCTGACAACATGACCAAAGTAGGTGAGACGAAGTCTGGCTGCACTTCTTCCAGGACAGATTTGTTAGTTCTTCTGGTAATCCATGGTACTTTCAGTATTCTCTGCCAACACCACAGCTCAAAAGCACCCACTCTTTTTCAATTTTCCTTATTCATTGTCCAGCTTTCACATGCATATGAGGTGAGTGAAAATACTATGGCTTGGGTTAGGCACAACTTCATCTTCAAAGAGATATCTTTGTTCTTCACATTAAACAAGTCTTTTGCAGCAGATCTGCCCACTGTAATACACTATTTGATGTCTTGACTGCCACTTCCATTGGTGTTGATTGTGGATCCAAGTAATATGTAATCTTTGACAACATCAGTCTTTTCTCCATTTATCGTAATGCCACTTATTGGTCCAGTTGTGAAGATTTTTGTTTTATGTTGAGATGTAATCCATACTGGAGACTGAAGTCTTTAATTTTTATTACTAAGTGCTTCAAGTCATC